>NC_143580.1:141957406-142110132 GCF_048544385.1 Mastigoproctus giganteus
GGCTACTCCATGTACTTTACTTGCCTTTATGCTCAAAAGTTTTTCTAATAAAATCATCTGTAATTACAACACCACTAATTTCATATGCTTTCTGCCTCACTTGCACAACTTCTCAGCATGAAGGGTTGTTGTTGTTGTTTTGGTTTTTAGGAGTATTAGCAACTAAGGCCATATTGCTCGGGGGATATGCGGTGGTCATTTGCTGACCTTTCCGCATCCTCCGTATTTAGTGGTGACAGGCTCGAACCCCGGTCTAATCAAGAAGCGTGTGCTACGCACTGCTGCTCCTTCCCACCTGGCTACGGAGGCGCCCAGCATGAAGGGTCTCTCTCTCAATAAAGACCAATGCAAAAAAGTAGCAACTCAATTCATCTGCAACATCAGCTGGGTTTTCTAAGACTATCCCACACCCGGTGCACAAGTGTCCAATCTGATTAGCTTTCTTCTTTGTTGTATTCACATATATGAAAAATTCCTTGTCCCCATCCTTTACTCTCTTAACCAATACTTCCTCATATGCAGCCTTAGACTCCCTGACCTTATTTGTGGTACTATTACAGATCAAGTTGTACCTGTAGCAGTTTTCATTGCTCTGTAACTGTCCCATGCTATCTTTTTCTGCTTTATTTGACTAGTCAGTTCTGAAGTCATTCATTTCAGCATCCTCCTCCTGCAATATTTTTTTAAAGGTATGTATGTGTTCATGAATTCTGTGATTTTTGCTTCAAAAGTATTCCACAATTCAAATATATTTGCCATGTGAATTGGGAGGATTGCCGAGGGCAATCCACCCAATTCACTGATGCCCCCATAGCACCTTAAACTGTCAAAGTTCCCTCTTCTGAAGTTAAAACCAATGCCTTTAACTTTAACTACTGCAACATTTTTCTTCATCTTCCAACTGACGATTGCCTGACCACTTTTGCAATGGTTCCTGTGCTTTAAGCACTGTGATATCTGATTTGTTAGTAATGATGAAGTCAAGAATACTCTAACCCCTAGTACTTTCTTTAACATGCTGGTACAAATAATAATCATCTAGTTTATTTTAAAAAGTTTTTCCACCATGGTGAGTTTCCCTCCCACTTATTCCAGTCAATTTGGGGCAGGTCAAAGTTAGCCATAACATGAATGGGTGACTTTAATGATGAGAGTTACTCACTCTCATCATATTCTTCACAATCTTCTGGTCTGTAGGTTACTCCCATTCTCATTGCTCCTTTTCTTCCAACTAACTCACACCACACAGATTCTATGCTGGCAGACATAACTTCAGACTCAGCAAAAGCTCTTTTTGTGCTCAGGCTGTTTCTAATAAGATGATGATCCCTCCACCCCTTCTATCTTCCCTAAATATACTATACCGTAGTGGAATTCATCATTACCAATTTCTGTGTTGCACCACGTTTCTGTAAGCCCGATTATATCAGCAATAGTTGTCCTAACCAGGCCAGGAGTTCAAATTCAGCCATTTTATTGACAACACTCCTGACATTACTGCAGACACCATTGAGACTTTCTACAGTTTACTACCCTCACACACTCCTCGAAATTATTTAGGTTTGTATCTAAAGCTTTATCTCCCCCCCCCCCCACCATTTGAAACATTGCTACCCTCAGAACATTTTATCAACATCAGCTGTTGTGGCAACAAACAAGAATTCATGAGGTGAGTGCAAGCATTATTTTGATCCATATCATCAGATAAATGCAGACCTAAATTACCCTTCTCCCCCCCTAACTAGCAGTTTCCCCTTAACCCTTAGGGTATCCTCAATGGTACTGGCAAAACTCCTTGCACCATCTTTTGTTCAAATGAATACTATCTCTACAAAATAGATTACATACCTACAAATGCAGGCCATGCTGATAAAAATCCCCCCCCCACCCTGAGCCTTGCAGATTCCCTCGTCTCAAGTTAATCCAGAAGGCTTTCAGCATATAATCCCTCCTATCACGTCTGCGCAGAATTGCAGACACGTACACATTCTGACCTAACTTGCGGCATTTTTTCAGCATAGTCCTATATTTTTCCAACAGATGGTCAAAGTCGTGAACATGTAATATTGTTAGTCCCCACATGAATAATAACTCTCTCTTTACCTCCCTTAAATCTGACAATATTTTGAATTATCCATACTAAAATGCATAAAACTATATTGTTGGTTGGGGAATAGCGGTGACTTTGAAATAAATTGCATTTTGAATAATCTGATATTAAATTAATGAGAATATATTGTATTGATTTTGGTAATATTACCATATCTTCATCTACTCTCAAAACGGAGAAAACAACAAAATCTATAATGATACTATTCCTGGTTAGTTGGAAGAAAAAGAAGAATTAAAAAAAAAAAAAAAAAAAAAATGCAATTACAAATAATGCAAACACATTTTCCCCATTCTATAAACTAATAGCTAAATGCACTATCACAAACAACTTAACACTAAAACTGCCTTCCTGGTTAGTTCTAGAGTTTTGAAGGACTGTTATTTCATAACTCTTGCAGATTCAGAAACTGTTCATAGAAGCTATGCAAAATGCAAAATAACTCATTCCACAGCAGAGGACCAAAGGAATGCATAATGTTTGACTTATGACATCATGTGAAGCTTGCCCAGCAAAGTATTCAGGAACTTGAATTTTCTGCTCTTCTGTTTACAAATCTGAGTGGACAACTCTAAGCAGTCAATTTAGAGAAACTACTTTTTGTCTGTTTGCTCATGTTACAACTCAACTTGTGAAAAAAAGCTCTATGAGAGAGTCAGTTGAATTTTTTAATTGAATACATTGATGTTACAAAAAAAATTTTTTTTTTTTTTAAATCTCTGGTTTGCAGTTATGATCATGAAGTTTACATTTGCAATGCTGATAGCCCTTTACATTTTCAGAAACAGTAAATGAAAAATATTATGCGTGCACATTTTATGAGGTAAACACTTACAAATATTTTCCACTTATATTTTAAAATGTTACATACAAATGTCTCAAGATTTCTGTTTTCAAAATTTCATTAAAAAATAACCATAACAGTTATGAATATGATATTTTAATTTCATAAACCTCACACCAACACTGATATGAAAAATTCAAAAGGGATATACGTTTTGCCATGGAATAGAAATCACAAAAAAAAAAAATATATATATATCACTTTACAATGTTAAAATTATATTTTACCATTATAATTAATGTAGTCCAGATAGTGTATTAAGAGCATTAGTATCTGTCTGCAAAGTATTTGAGGATCAATGTAATCCCCATGCAACCTACTTGCATTAGGAAAAATCATACACTTGCTGATCTGATGGCTAATATAATGACTTAATATGGAAAATTAATAGCATTACATTTAAAGAAAAACAAACGTCAATAAACAAAATTTCTTTTAAGAATATAAAATATAGCATGGAAAATTACATACCTTTATCTTTTAAGGTTAAAATAACATGCTGACCTTCTCTAAACCATGTTTGGGAATGACTTACAGCTAATCCTCTTAAATCCCTACTGGTATAGTTCTAAAATGAATTAATAAAATGGCATCAAATATTTGCTTGCAAAAATTTAGTAAAAATTAACCTTAACTTTTCCAAAGTTCTAAAGCAAATTCTTAAAGTCAGCAACATATAACATACAGACAAACTCTGTGTAATGCAAAATTCACCCTTATGCAGTACACTAATACAGAATAAATATCATCAAACATAGTCCAATTCATATTCACATGGATCACCACTGAAGGACCAGCAAAAAACTATCACAATAAAAATTGTGGCAGATTTATTTCAAATCACCTGGATCAACAAGGTCCTCTGTATTTGTAAGGATACCATGGTTACACAGTGCAAAATATGACACTGGAAAAACTATCCAAATAGGTACAATTGCACATACAGTCGGTCCTCGTATAACACGTGTTTACATTACACGAATTCGATCATACACGATTCATAAATAGGGGAACGTTATCTTATATAACACGAACCGAATTCGCTTATACACGATTCGCCTTTGTGTTTACAAGAAATGGCAGTCAAACGCGGAATCACCCCAACTGAACGCAACACGATAGGAATGAAGAAGAAGATTCTGAAAATGTATTTATGTGTTTTATATCAGTGAAGGGGAAACACATTTCACCATAATAACGTAAAAACCAACACAATTCCAGTTATCGATATAATAGCAAATGCAATTAGATGGAGTTTACTACCAGTTTATAACAGATTCCACTAACAGAAACGAAACTGGAAATTGTTTTTATTGTTTTATGGTAGTAACCCCCAGAAATGTGCTTTAGTAAAATGTGAGGTGTTAATAGTGTATCTCGGCCTTTACGGTGTTGTTTATTCAGTTGCTACACGCGCGCAGCTTTGTTTATGTGTATCACGCGTGCCTCCTCGTTTTGTAATTGTGCTTTATTCCCTAAAAATGAGTAAAATACTTAAAAGGAAGCGTTCTGGCTAAGACACTGCAGATTCAGAGGGGAAAAAAAAAAAAAAAAAAAAAAAAAAAGCAATATCGATAAACAGAGGCGGACTGGATCAAAAATTCTTAACCGGGAAAATTTATAGTGGCCTCATACTACGGTTTATGGCCAAAATCACACCGGCCTCCGGCCCACCGTGGTTTGCCCCGTAAGGCTTCTGTCCGCCTCTGTCGATAGAGAAAAAATATGAAATTGTGAAACGCTTTGAGCGAAATGAAAGGCCACGTGATATTGCACGTGCTATAGGCCTAAATCAGGCAACGCCGAGAATTACAAAGAATGCAGAGAAAATAAAAACAACTTTCATAGCAGGAACAACTCAGTGTAATTAAAATCCATTAGATTAAGACACAAGAATTGGAAGAGATGGAACGGCTGTCATCTGTTTGGATAGAAAATCAAACAAAAAACAAGTTTGCTTACGATAGAAGCAAAAGCATTAGCAATATTTTATTACGACTTACGTATTATAATTTATACTTACGTATTATAAAATACGTAAGTATTTTATTACGACTATTTTATTTAATATAATAAATTTTTTACGAATAAAATACGTATCTTATTCGTAAAAAATACTTTTTTAGTATTAAAAAATACTAAAAATACTTTATAATATTTTTATTACGTATTTTAATCGTTATAAAATACTTAACGTATTTTATAACGATTAAAATTACCCGATTATTTATTGTTTGGTAATGTTTTGGTTCCAAATGTGTGTTCAATCTTGGGTGGTCGGCACCTAACCCTACTTTTCCCATAGGGCCTGTTGTTTATATTGCACGATTTCGCATTGCACGAGAGTTTCTAGGAACGCAACTATCGTGCTATACGAGGACAGACTGTATTTTGATAGTTTTGATATCAGAACAGAAAGTATTGCAGACACCAGGAAAAAGAATGCAGAGACTTGTAGATAAACAATAATTCCTTTATTCTAGAAGCAAGAACAGTGCAAGAAATGTGTAACAATACATTTAGGACAGTCTGGAAAGTTTAACCGGCCAAAATTGATTTCGTATCGATATAGCAGATACCGGAAGTTTCTACGTAACTTGTAACAGAGTAATCAGAGGATTATAAACTATAAATTATAGCACTACTTACGTGGTGTTTTAATAATTTAACTTGTCACGTAGACCGTAATATGTACGACAGTAATATTCATACAGCTTTTAGAATCGGTGACTGGCATAGATATAATATTGAAAATAGCTAGCGCAAGAGTTCGAACCATGTAGGTGGCAATAGATAGTTGAATTTATATCTATTATAACTACTTAGATTTTCCAAACATATCGTTTTAACTCAATACATATAACCACTTAGATTTTCCAAACATAACGTTATAACTTAATACATATAACCTAAACTTGATAGAAGATAGTGATTCATATAATAAATGTTAACTCGGTAGGAGATAAAACTCAATCCTGATATATAGTGTTATTACTGATTTGGGATATAAATTTCATGTAATATTTTTAATTGTATTGAAATTGAATCAAAATAACGACTCGGACCAGAGCAGCAAAGCAAATGTCTCAAAGTAGCGGGAGTTGTGTGGCTCGGGGAAGAACTGAGCAGGGTGTTGTGCTATGAATCACAACCTTTTGAAATGTATTGCTTGTTTGATGTTTGTGGAGCTCTCAGGAATGGGACACGATATTGCCAAGAGGGATAGATGCCCTCGAAGGACTTAAATTGAGTGGGCCCATCAAGCTCTCAGCTGCCACATCAAGGCCAGAGCTTGTACTTGATCATCAGGCCATACAGGAACTAGTTGTTGTCAATGACTCTATTGTCAGGGAAACGAGGAATATGCTGTGCAAAAAGGATAAGAGGAACAGGGCCAGGGGCAAAAGTTGATGATGTTGAGCAGCAGATATCTTTTAAGGGCACAAAAAATTGATATTGCTATACACGTTCACACTAATGACATTAATAATAGGAGAATTAATTAACAAGTACAGATCAATGTTGAAAAAAAGCTGCAAGTTAGGGTTGAATTTGAAAGTGTCTGCAATTCTGCCCAGACACGATAGGAGGGAGTATATGATGAGAGCCTTGTCAATCAATTCAGCCCTGGAGAGACTGTGCAAGGCTGAAGGGTAGAATTTTTCCCAGCATGGTCTGTGCTTTTTACTAGAAGTTAGCAGCTTGTTACCAGACTGCTTCCACAGGGATGGGATACACTTAAATAGAAAGGGTGCAAGAATATTTGCTGATGCTATCAAGGCAGTGTTAGGTGGGTCGGAAAACAGCTAGTTCAAGGGGATTCACAGACTAACATATTAACAGGAGTCAGATACAGAGGTGAAAGCAATTCTTGTACTGCTTCTATTGGAATGACAAACAGTCTGGAAAACAAAGTGATAGCAATTTCAAAGACTGCTGTGAGTCATTGCGAAACATGTAAATATATGGGCTGTGTGTTAGGGTAGCTAAGAATAAGAACAGGTGTATATATACGTGTGTGTGTACACCTAGGAGCTTAGTAAATAAATTTGATGAATTTGTGTGCTGGTCAAAACATCAAAGGCAGATATTGTTGGGATATCAGAGATGTGGTGCCACACAATATGGAATGTAGAATTAGAATTCAGGGAGTACAATGTGTACAGTAAGGATAGACAGGAAGGGAGGAGGGGTTATGCTGTTAGTTAAGTAACAAATAAATTCTATGCAAGTGCATCCAGTTGATACGGGTAGATAGTGCAACGTTGAGTCAGTTTGGTGTGCTTAAGCACTGGGAGAGCAAAATGAGCAGTATGAGTGTGTTACAGGCCTAATGAACGGTAAGTACAATGAACAACTGCACAGAGAAATAGAGTGGGCTAATAAATCAGATTGTCTTATAATGGGGGATTTTAACTTCCCAGACCAACCCACAAGTTCCAACTCACTGGAACTTGTGGGTTGGTCTTGCACACTAGCAAGGCTTTTGCGGATTTCCTGAATGATGGTTTCCTACAGCAGCATGTTCAAGAGGCAACCAGAGGGAGTAATACTCTTGATCTGATTATCAGCACTGATTCTTCATGCATTAAGAATCTGCAGATAAAGGAACCACTAGGTGGCAGTAATCACAGTGTGCTGATGTGGGATTTACTCAAAAATGTAACTACCATCTTGAGTAAAAAGAAGGGTTTCAGCTTTCGTAAAGGTGACCACGTGGTCTGAGACATTTTTTAAATTCTATACAGTGGGACCAACTGATGATGTTACCAACAGCAAATTCTAAATGGGAAGCATTCAAAGAATTAATCTTGGAAACTACTAGGCTTTTCATACCAACTAAGAAATACTGTTCAAGGTTTAGGCTTAAATGGATGTCAGATGAACTAATGAGACTTGTGGCAGAGGAGAAAAATGAACACAGAATGCATATAAATTATCAGGTGATACAGAAACCTATGGTAGATATAAGCTAGTCTGTAATCAAATCACAAAGAAGATTAGGCAGATTACAAGAAATCTGGCAAAAGATGCAAAGAAAAATTGCAAAAAAGTTCTTTACTTATGTAAACACTAGAAGGAAGGGAGATGAATCAGATTGATCCACTTGATATCGATGGTTCGACTGTTGATGATCCTGCTCAGATAGTTGACAAACTGAATGAGTATTCTGCATCTATATTCACACACAAGAAGTTCTGTAGGGAAGTGGAGGACAGAAACTTATTAAAGTCTAACAGGGAGCTAAATGATTTTGTAATAACTGAGAGCAAAGCGGAGGAGAAATTGTTGAAGTTAAACATAAGAAAGGCACCTTGAGTGGATCATGTAATGTTGCCCTACGTCCTTTATTTCAAAGGACAATCCTTTATTTTAGCCAAACTGTCCTTGTCCTTTATTGAAACGAGAAAGGATGCAATTTGTCCTTTATTTTAATTTTTCAATGCCTGTGCATCAAAATGGCAGTGGCGGATTTCCACACAGGTGTATCCTGGAGACATATGCTTCTTACCCCACATGCACAGGGACCCCCAAACCGACAAAAAATTACAATTTCATTTCAAAGCTTTAACAGGGGATATGTTACAAACCCCTCAAATGCAAAATCCATCACTGAGAAATGAATCATAAAGAGATAATCTTAATCTTTTAGTCTCTCCAGCTCATATATGTAGTTTGGCGAACACCATGCACTTAACTTCATACTTCTCGATGAAGTTATATTTTTTTGACAAAGCATTAAAACTTGCATCTGTGTTGCCAAGATCTAATTTTCCCAAAAATCGTGCAACTGGTAGATAATTAATAAAATCATAGGTATCGGAAAAATCACTTTTTATAATATGGAATTCAATGGCTTTATTTAAACTGTTTTTCCTATAACTTTACAAAGCAACATTTATCTATTTCATTTATATGGTTATAGGAACCTACATATTTCATGTTATATACAAACATTTTATTTTTAACCATCAAAAATGGAATTTCCCTCAAAAAAGAAGAGGCTTTGTTCTTATAACAAAAATTTAGAGCAAGAATACAAATGATCCTCATAAGGCGAGATGTCTCCTGTGTAGAAATGCATTTAAAGTTGGTTATATGGGAATCTTAGCAGTTACTCAGCATAAGACTCACAAGCTCATAAATCAGCATATTCTTCAAATCTTCTTCATAGGTTTCTCGTGAAACAGAAGAATACGAAAGAAGAGGATTCAGTTACTGCAGCTGAAATAACCCATATTTATCATTCAATTAAGCTTCATCATTCTTATAACTCATTAGATTGTCATGAAATTAAACTCTAAACTTTACAATGATTCAAAAATAGCACCAAAAATATCATGTGCAAGAACTAAATCTGCTGCCATTGTTTGTAATGTTTTAGGTAAAAAAGCATTGCAAATTGTTTTGGATGATTTAAAACATCATGATCCAACCATTATTTTTTTGTTTATAGATTGATGCTTCTAATAGAAAGAATATGAAAATGTTTCCTTTGTTGATTCAGTACTTCATGTCGATTCATGCTCACAACAAAGAATATGATCAAATAAACTACTCGGTTGATTTTTTTTGAAAATGTTGATGAAAGTGCAATGTTTGATGAAAGATGGAATGTTTGAGTGCCTAAACTGCCATGCTCACATTATTCATAATTTAGCTAAATATGCTTTCGGTAATTTAGATATTGGTATTATTATTGTCTTGAAAATATATAGCCATTTTTACATTTCAGCTAAAAGAAGGGATAATCTTATTTAACTTTGATTAACTTTGCAAAATAATTTGTAAAGCAATAAAAGAACTTGAAAAGAATAAAACATGTGCCAGTGATATATTTTATATATGGAATGATCTAAAAAATTCACTAAAGAATCATCTTGTTCAAAAATTTTTGGGTATCAAGTTCATCAGCATTTTCACAAATTAGACACTGTAGTTAAAAGCACAGTAATGATTTCAAAGAATTTTATAATGCTGCATTGAAATATTTAAGAAAGGAATTTTAATGAAAATACCCCTTTTATGAAACTCAGCAAATTAAAATTTAAAAACGGTTGTCCTAATTATGACTCATTTTTAGAAGTAGCAGAATATTTTAAATTAATAGAAAAACTAAAGTTGGATATGAATGATTTGTTTGATGAGGTTTCAGTACTGAAAACAAATTATGAAACTGTGTCAACCTCTGAAAAATTTAAAACTTGTTCCAGTACTTCCAGTCAATGGCAATTAATTCTGAAAAATGATTTTAAGCTTTCAAATATTTTTACAAGGTCACTTCATATGTTTTTTCAGTGCCGGGGACTTCAGCAAATTCAGAAAGGATTTTTAGTGTAATGAACTCGAAGTAGAGGGATGGGCAAAATAGATGTTCAGTTTCACTCATAAAAAGTGAACTAAAGATCTACTTAAATTTTAAAGATAATTTTTCTGAGAAAATTAAAAATGATGCCGAAGTTCTTAAGGCTGCTGGAAGCAGTACAAATTATGTTCAATATGAATGATTTCTAGCTATTAAACCAGTACATTTTTTTTTGTTTTTGTTTTTTTTTCACCTACCTAAAATTACTTTAGCTTGATGTCGATTAATGCCATTTGATGTCATTTAGTCAATTAATGCACTAAACTTGCATTAAAATATCTGGATCAATTCATGCTTTTTATATCATCCATATCGTACATTATCATTATATATCAATCCATGTCCTTCCCCATAGAAAGCCATGGTTTACCATTAATTATTTTAAATTCTAAATTAAACTAAAATTTGCAAATATTTATAGTCAATATGAAAACTATAATTTTTAAACCAAAATCTAAAAAAATATAAACAAAATGTTTAATTATTAACTAAAAATCACTCAATTTTCCTTTTTTGGGGTGGAAGGGGTGGAGTAAGCGTTGGAGAGTGGTAGAATTAATTATTTTTGAGTATCCTTTAATCCAGTTATAGAAATCTGGCAACCCTAGGTGCATGGGATCTATCCAGTTATATTGAAGCAGCAAAGGAAGTAAGCAAACCCTTAGTCATAATTATGAGAGCTTCCTTGTTCTCAGGGGAGGTCCCCATGGCTGGAGATGTGCAAATGTGACCCAAATTCACATAGGGCAATCAAAGGGTGACACAAGTAGTCTAGACAAGACACTGCAGTTATAGTTCAGATACAGCATGGGTTTGTTAAGGGGATGTGTTGTCTGACCAATCTGATTGGATACTATGATGCGGTCACAAACGAACTGGATGCAAAAAATAATATTGATATCATATACACTGTGCTGCCACTTTATTAGGTACGCCCCTGCTGTGCATACAAATGGTTTGTCCCACAACGTTGCAATTTACATGACCACAATTGTGGATATAAATGCAGCAGAACAACCTTTCTAGTATCAGTTAAGCATACAAACTGTAGCAAGAATGGGGAAAAGGAGTGATCTAACATACTTCGAATGTGGCATGGTAGTAGGTGCAAGACGTGCTGGTCAAAGCATCTCTGAAACAGCAGTTCTCCTGAACTTTTCATGCACCACAGTTTCAAGGGTGTATCGAGAATGGCGCAACGAACAGAAAACATTCTCTCAATGGGACTCCTGTGGAAGAAAATAGCTTGTTAATGAGAGAGGTCAGAGGAGGATGGCTAGAATTGTGCAAGCAAACAGACGGGCCACAATGTCGCACATCACATCAGAATACAACCTTGGTGCGCAGAACAAATATCGCAATGGACCACTAGTTGCACTTTGTCATGAATGGGCTACAACAGCCGACGGCCACATCACATACCTTTGTTATCAGTGAAGAACAGAGGGCATGCCTCCTGTGGGCACAGCAACTGTTTTCCAATCCTCGATATAAAAATATCGAAGATTGGAAAACATTTGCTTGGTCTGACAAGTCGAAGTTCCTGGTGCATCATGTTGATGGAAGGCTCAGAATTTGGCAAAAACAACATAAATCCATGGACCTGTCATGTTTGATGACTACTGTGCAAGGTGGTGGGGGACAGTGGGTGTGGGGAATGTTTTCTTGGCACACATTGGGTCCATTGATACCCATAGATTCATGTTGGAATGCCACATCGTACCTAAACATCATTGCTGACCAAGTGCATCTGTTCATGTTGAGAAGTTTATCCTCAGCCAGATGGTTACTTCCAGCAGGATAATGCCCCGGTGGACAAAGCCCAAATCACTATGGAATGGTTCTAGGAACACAACAATGACTTTTCTTTGCTGCAATGGCCTGCTCAGTCCTCGAATCTTAATCCTATTGAATATCTTTGGGATGAGCTGGAAAGGGCTGTTCGCTGCAACCCTACACCTCCGTTGAATCTCAAGGAACTGCGTGACACATTCATGTCTGCATGGTACTCCATTCCTGCATAACGATTTGAGCATCTTGTTCAATCCATGCCTAGAGGAATTCAGGCTGTTTTGAAGGCTAAAGGAGGCTCAACACACTACTAGGTAGGTGTAGTACCTAATAAATGGTAGATATAAGATAGTCTATAATCAAATCACAAAGGAGGTTAGGCAGGCGGAGGCAAATTACGAGAAATCTGGCAAAAGATGCAAAGAAAAACAGCAAAAAGTTCTTTACTTATGTAAAAACTAGAAGGAAGGGGGATGAATCAGATCAATCCACTTGATATCATGGTTTGACTGTTGATGATCCTGCTCAGATAGTTGACAAACTGAATGAGTATTTTGCATCTACATTCACACATGAGAAATTCTGTAGGGAAGTGGAGGACAGAAGCTTATTAAAGTCTAACAGGGAGCTAAATGATTTTGCAATAACTGAGAGCAACATGGAGGAGAAATTGTTGAAGTTAAACATAAGAAAGGCACCTGGGGTGGATCATGTAGGGTTGCCAGAGATCCTTTACTTGGATTTCAGGAAAACTTTTGATACTGTTGAACACTGCAGACTACTGTACAAATTGGAGCATTATGGCATTAAAAGGCAAATTGCTGCTATACATAAAGGGATGATTGAGATGGAGAACAGACAGAGTGGTAATCAATGGACACTGCTCTTTGTGGACTAATGTTATTAGTGGAGTCCCCAGGGTTCAATTTTGGGTCCATTGTTGTTTTCTGTATTTATGAATGATATTGATGAAGGTAATCAGGTTTAATGTCCAAACTTACAGACAATACAAAGGTTGGTAGAGTTGTTAATGACAGTAAAAACAGTATACTACTGCAACAGTATCTAGAAAAATTGAGAAGATGGGCTGAGAGGTAGCAACTGAAGTTTAACATTGACAAATGTAAAGCACTGCATATGGGAAGCAGTAACCCCCAGAGGAACGTATCAACTGGGTGGTACTACACTCAGTGTGGTAGAGAATGAAATAGACCTTATTTGCGCAGTCTGATATGAAGTTTTCTGAGCAGTGCAGATGGTTTGCAAGAGTAGTTCATGGTGTCTTGTCAATGATATCCAGGAATTTTTCTAGCAGAGATAAGGAGGTGATTATCCACTTGTAAAAGGCAATGGTCAGGCCACACCTTGAGTACTGTATACAGGTCTGGAGGCCTCATTTTAGGAAGGATGTAGAGCTGCTGAAAGAAGTACAGAAAAGGGCAATGAGATTGTTGAATGGAACAAAGAGTTGCTCTTATGAAGAAAGGCTTAAATTCTGCAAATTAGTTTCTGGAGACTAGGCACCTGTGAGGTGATCTGATGAGGTGTATAAGGTCTTGAATGGCTTGAGCAAGCTTAATGCTGATAGGATTCTTCCTCTTGCCCAGATTAATTGCCTGTGGGGACATAAATTCTAATTGCAGAAAGACAGTTGTAGAATAGATGTGCAGAAATTTGTCTTTAGGCAGCAGGTTGATTGTTAGAACAAACTTCCATAAATTCAAGGCAGAATTATACAACCATTTGCAGTGAATCAATGGGTGAAATGGGAAGTGTCTCTTTTTTTCTTTTTTTTTTTTTTTGGCTGATGCTGTATAAGGTTGCTTTCTTGCATTGTATGCTTCTCTAATGCTAAAATTTAAGATGGAAAGTTGTATGATGACATTGAATACATTGCTCAACTGTAGGCAATTCAAACAAAAATTGAATAGAAGAGTTCTTGATCTTATAAAGAGCAGTACACCTAATGGCAAAGAAAGAATAATACTAGTTAGGGATTTAAACAGCAAAGTATGAAATTAAAATTATATCTACAGAGATATTTCAGGAAAATTTACAATGCAAAGTTAAACCATGATAACAATAAGGGTAAAAAATGCTACCAGAATTCTGATCAAGCCATGAATTCTTAATTACAGGCATATCAACATATAGATAGCGACAATGTTAATATGGGGAGCATAACAGAAACAAGAAAATAAAAATTATATATAATTTTACAAGATTTGACAATTAAGTTCTAGGAATGAGTATGAGTCCACTGTATGCATGCCAAAGGAGGTGTGACAATAATGCAACATAACATGGCAATTTACCTATGTGACTGCTTCCCTATACAAGGTCATTTCCATATCATAAGTTGTTCACATGTGACTGTGTTAGAGCTGTTGTGTTGGTTATAGCATTATGTTAAGTAATGGAATAAAGGATGTATGCTAAATTTTGTTTCAAGCTAGGGAAAAGTGGAAATGAAACCTACAAATTGGTAGAATAAATGTATGGTAAAGATGTTTCTCTTGCTCGAGGTTTGTCAAAATTGTACACATGCAATTTCAGGATGGCAGTGAGGATCTGGAAGACAATGAAGACTGTGAAAATCCAACAGTGTGTCAAATCCTAGAAACAGTTGAAAAAAGTTCGCACAAGAATTGTGCCTGATCATCAAATGCCTCTTCAAATGATAGAAGTGCAACTTCGTACTGAGGAAACCAACTCATACAAATTCTCGCTGATGATTTGGGAAAACAGAACATCTTTGCTTTTAACCTGTTTTGAGTGATGAATTAAAAGATGCTTGGACTGAAGCATGCAAAGAATTCAATCCAGCTGTTGACGTTCCTTCCTTGCTTGATTTGATCATAGCGTTTTCAATATGATTCACACAAAGAGAAAGCACGGAATGGTGATGAATATATTCTTAGAGACAAAAAATTTCATTATCAAAAACCAAAGTGATGTTCATTTTCTTCAACAGCAAGGAAATCATTTTAAAAAATTTGTTCCAACCAGGTAAAGCAGCAAATAAAGAGTACTATGCATATTTGGAATGTTTGGTTAATTAATAG
Organism: Mastigoproctus giganteus; assembly: GCF_048544385.1. Lineage (NCBI taxonomy): Eukaryota > Metazoa > Arthropoda > Arachnida > Uropygi > Thelyphonidae > Mastigoproctus > Mastigoproctus giganteus. Next base: position 141,972,583 of record NC_143580.1, read on the forward strand.
TTAAAAGTATTCACCACAGGACCCAGCTTAAAAAAAAAAGGAGAACCAATTCACAAAGTTAGACCACATTCACTGATTATCAAGGAATTTTTTTGACAAAACACAAGATTGTTGAGCTTAATCCCTCCCCAACCCATTCCTCTGAATTTTATTTCCAGACTACTACCTGTTCCACAAAATCAAATTCAAGGTGAAAGGACAATGATTTTATTGTATAGAAGAAAAGAAAACAAACAAAGGAATTTGTGGGGGTTCAATGTTTCCGCCAGCTCTACAAGCAATCTCACAGATGTGTAGCTGCTCAAGGTGAAAAATATTAAAAGATTTTTTTTTCATTCTAACATCTGCTGTTCTTTAAATTTACTCAGTTCTGAAACTAATCAAATCTTGAAGTGTCTTAAACATCTTGAAGATACAAGGGTATTACAGAGAATTTAAGGGAGATTATCATCATCTATTACTGAGAAAATTAGTAATCAGTGCCAATAAGAGATATAAAACAGTTTTATAATGCAAAAATTTGAAAAGCTCTCAGATTTACCAAGAAACATTAAATACAGATGCCTTCTTGCCCAAGAGATAAAAGGTGTTCCTGATGCCAACATGACTTTAGAGGATGAATGGCAAAAATTTAGACCATTAGTAGGATTATTCTGTAAATATAGAAAATAAAGATGGGTCTATAAAGACATGTCATGGGTGAATCCAAGAAGTCAATCAGCTGTTAGAGAAAAGAAAAAATATTATAAGAAATATCTCAATAAAATTAATAATTCCTTACTGGAATATAAAGGAAAATTCGTGAGGGCTAAGATGCGTAAAAGAGGCTAAAGAAAAATCATAGATTCTGGGGGATCTGGTATCGGCAGGTCTTCATTATGTGGAACAGGCCTCATTGCAGACAATATGTAAGAATATTTGATGCTGTGAATATTTGATATCTAGAAAATTCCATTTTCTAGATATCACTGATATTTCATTTTCATTGATATCTAGAAAATTCCATTTTCTAGATATCAAATATTTCTGTCATGCAGGAATACAAACTGTAAATGTGACTGCATGATTCTCACCACATTACAGGAACATCAAAAGGCATACTTTTAATTTTTCCAGTGAGCCACATCCTTAGTTTGTAGGTAATACAGTTCAGATGTGGATCTCAAGTTTTGTCGTGATCCCCAACTGTGCAACCAAAGTACAAAGAATATGTATGTTTAATAATACCATATAAAGCAGAACCTGGATAAGAAGTTTTTCAAGGGACCAAAGGTTTAGAACTTCTTACAAGGGAAAATGACCTTAAGGGTATGAAATATTAACTACACAAATAAAAATGAAAAGATGCACATACATAACTTAAAGATCATTTTATAAGTACTATTTCAGAATTTATAAATATTTCACTCTGCCAATGGAAACATTTTTAAACTGAGAATTTCTAATTGCTTAACATTCTGTTCATTAAGCTCCTTACCAAATACTCGTTACCAAGTAGGAAGGATGAGCTCCTTTGGAGTTCCAACATACCTTAAAAAGTCACAATTACAATAAGACAGAGCAACAATCTACTAAGTAATTCAGACCTGTTCAGAACAGTTTGACAGTTGGTCAGAAATGGACAGTTGAACATCAGTATTTAATGGCATGTGCATCACTGTGTTTCATGTGGTTGACGCTATCCAGTTATGGATATCGATGAAAACAATTGCAATATGCCACTTCCATTATATCAAAATGTTTACACTAAAAAGGATTTAGCACTGAAAGCCTCAGACTACGGAAAATTCACTAATCGAACAAGTTAGTGCCAAGCATCAGTTTAGTTCCTAGTAAACCACCGAAGTAGGTGAAATGGCATTGTTTCTTTTATATCTCATATTGTGAATGCCTTCACAAGTTGTCCTGATATTGAACTACCTCAAATAAGCAACTCTTTGCCAGTGAATTCTCGAATAGGCAACACTTTGCCAGTGGATACCACCCCAGGGTGGTAGTATCTGCCGAGAATAAGTATCATTAGTCAATATCAGGGCAACTCGTTGTGAAGGCATTCACAATATGAGATATTACAGAAACGATGACATTTCAGTTACTTCGGTGATTTACTACGACTAAAATGATGCTATGCAATAACTTGTTTGATTACCAAAATGTTCATATTGTTTAATATTTTTTAATATTAAAAATAAAGAATTTGTATGTTTAAAAAATGTATTAAGTAGGAAAACATCATTATAATAATACACTGTATTCTTTATCACAAACTTCTTACATGGGAAAATAACACATTACAACATACAGAGTTGAAATTGGGACTTAAGAAACCAAACCTAGTAATGAGGAAAACTTCTTATGTGGGAATTTCTTATCCAGGTTCTACTGTATTTTTTTCCTGAGTTTTTGTCCACACATGTAGCAGAAACTGTGTGATTGTAACACTTCTTTTGCTTCTGCTTAATGTTTTAACAATACAATGCTACGCAAAACACAGAACAAACAAACAAACAATATGTGATATATAAACTGTACAAGTACTTAAACTACAAACTATCTTTCCATTACTGGAAGAGCGAAGTGGGAGGCAGACAAACAAGGTTGAACACATTAACCCTCCAACATTTCTGCCACCTACAAACATTACTATTTGCAAGTAACACAACAGATCAGTGTCATAGGTCCCAGAATTGTAGTACGATATACATATTACAAATAAACATAAAAACCTGTATATGAAGAAACTGTGACGTGATGGAAAGTTTTAGTTAGTTATTTTGGTTTTTAGGAGCATTAGCAACTAAGGCCGTATTGCTCTGGGATATGCGGTGGTCATTCCCTGACCTTTCCACATCCTCCATATTTGGTGGTGGCGGGCTCGAACCCCGGTCTAATCAAGAAGCATGTGCTATGCACTGCTGCTCCTTCCCACCTGGCTACGGAGGCGCCTTGCAAAGTTTTAAGAATTATTATCAAAATTTGCATGTAAAAATTGACTGCAAACAGCTGATAGAGGTAAAAATCATGTTAGCCAACATTATTAAATCTCCTAAAACAAATGCACCTGTGATCACTTGTTAACGACATCTTTCTCACCTGAAAAGGTATTATTTTACCAAAAATAGGGGAAATACACAAGGTATTTACAAATACACAACATCTATTCACCTAAAGTACATGTATACCAGACAATTGCCCTCATATTCATTGTGTGTAATCTATTTGCTTGCATATATTCCTCATATAATTCTCCCCATTATCAGTTTCTGCACTACACCTTAATACAGATTTTGCATTAGATCCACTGAAATTTTTTCCTTAATATGCATTGCTCACTTGTTCCATATGTTTTAGTGACTGCAGATACCATACAGTCACTAAACCAACTACTCCAAATGAACTCATTAATTCGATACACATGCCATGATAAAAACATTTGGCTCTCATTAGTTAACATCAGCTCCTGATTACAAATTCCAATGATAAGTCTTGCATCTGCTCCTAAACTGCACAACCTTATGTAACAGGGAAAGCCTTGAACTTGTTCATTGACAACATAGCATTCAATGTATTCAATAACACCAACACATCGATATCCTCCACATTCTCTCCACCAACTGTGAGACACACCATCATAGCACTGATCATTAACCTACAAAATATATAAATCTTTTTTTTTTTTACCTGTTGAATTTGCTGATTATCCATAATCAGTTCTTACTTTTGTTAATTCAAGCCATCATTTATAATCTAAACAGTTTTAATCTCTTACTGAATGGTCACTCGGTCTCCCTCTTTGTTTACACTGGATAATCATTTCTTTTAGGACAGTGCTTATATACTTATCCAAATTTGGCACAAGCCTTCCATTCTTGCCAACCACACATTTGAACGATTGTAATTGTTAACCAACTGTTCAAAAAATTCAGATCTCCACAAATCTTTTTCCACGTCATAAACTGACCCCTGGTCTGTCTTTTTGGTATCTCAGCTTTCAATCCTATATCCTTGATCATTCCTGTATTTTCTTAAGATCTACAACGTTATCTGTTTCAATTAAACAACCACAATTCCTTATCTTTTTGAAAATCTTTATCTTAATCTTTGAAAATATAGGATGCACTTCCTTCATTACTTCTTTCTTAATCTGTTCTCTGGACTTAAATTTCTCTTCTTGTCCTTTAATAATTACATTACTTTTAGGTTTCTCATTAGCATTAGTAGAAGCACATGATGCAAGAAAGCAAGTTTATACAGAATCGCCAAAAAAAAAAAAAAAAAAAAGCCCTTCCCTTGTCACTGATCCATTCATTCCAAATGTTTGTCATGTTCTGCCTTGAACTTATTTAAGCTATCAACTTCCACAACAACAGATGGAAGTTTGTTCCAGCAATCAACTACCCGCTGGCTAAAAGCAAACTTCCGCACAACTATTCTACAACTGTCTTTCCTCAGTATGAATCCATGCACCCTCAGGTTTGTAATCTGAGCAAGAGGAAGAATCCCATCAGCATTGGGACTGCTCAATCCGTTCAAGATCTTATACACCTCAAATCAGGTCGCCTCACAGGTACCTAGTCTAAAGAAGCTGCAATTTGCAGATTTGAAGCCCTTCTTCATAAGAGCACACCTTTGTTCCCTTCACCAGTCTTATTTCCCTTCTCTGTACTCTTTATGGAACTCTACATCCTTCCTAAAATGAGGCTTCCAGACCTGTACATAATACTCAAGGTATGGCTTGACCATTGCCTTATACAAGGGGATAATCACCTCCTTATCCATGCTCGCAAAATTCCTGTATATCATTGACAAGACCACATAACCTACTCTGGCAGCCTGTCTGCACTGCACTGATTGCACAATTATCCCCCAAGTCTCTTTTATTCTCCACTACCCGGCGTAACACCACCCAGTTGGTATATTTCTCTGGGGTTACTGCTACCTATATGCAGTACTTTGCATTTGTCAATTTTAAACTTCAGTTGCTACCTCTCAACCCATCTATCCAACTTTTCCAGATCCTGTTGCAGCAGCATACTGTCATTACTGATATTAACAACCCTATAAACCTTTGTATCACCTGGACATTAAGCCTGATATACCTTCATCTATATCACTGATAAATATACAGAACGACAATGGGCCCAAGACCCTGGGGAACTCCACTAATAACATTAGACAATGAAGAGCAGTGTCCATTGATAAACACTCTCTGCATTCTCCCACTCAACCATCCTTTTATCCATTGTAGCAACTTGCCTTTAATGCCATACTGCTCCAATTTATACAGTAGTCTTCCATGTGTCACAGTATCAAAAGCTTTCCTAAAATCCAAGTATATGATATCAAAATCATTCTTTGCATCCAATTCATTTGTAGCCACATCATAGTATCCAATCAAATTTGTCAGACAAGTCTTCCCCTTAACAAACCCATGCTGTGTCTGAACTATAACTACAGTCTTATCTAGATGATCTTGCATTGCTTCCTTAACCAGTGATTCCACTGTTTTCACTGGAACCGAAGTCAAACTAACAGGTCTGTAATTACTCGTGTCGCTCTTTGATCCCCCCCTTTGTGAATTAGAGATACATTTGCACATCTCCGGTCTTTGGGGACTTCCCCAAGGATGCTCTCATAATTATGAGAGCATCCTTGGGGATAAACTTCCTTTGCCACCTCCTTTAATATAATTGGATAGATTCCATCTACCCCAGGTGCCTTTCTTATGTTTAACTTCAACAGTTTCTCCTCCACTTTGCTCTCAGTTATTACAAAATCATTTAACTCCCTGTTATAGAGTTTGATAAACATCTGGCATTCTCCACCTTGAATAACTCCTCAAGTGTGAATGTAGATGCAAAATACTCATTTAGTTTGGCAGCTATCTGAGAATGATCATCTACAGTCAAACCATCGATATCAAGTGGCCCAATCTGATTCATCCCCTTCCTTTTAGAGTTTATATAAGTAAAGAAGTCTTTGTTGTTTTTCTTTTCATCCTTTGCCAAAATTTTTTCATAATCTGCCTTCACTTACCTAACCTCCTTTGTGACTTGATTACAGACTAGCTTGTATCTACCATAGGCTTCTTGTGTCGCCTGACAATTTATGTCCGTCCCATGCATTTTTCTTCTCTGCCGCAAGTCTCATTAGTTCATCTGACATCCATTTTGGCCTAAACCTAGAGCAATATTTCATACTTGGAACAAAAAGCCCAGTAGCTTCCAAAATGACTTCCTTGAATGCTTCCAATTTAGAATTTGCTATTGGTTACATCATCAGTTGATCCCACTGTATAGAACCTATAAAATCTCATGTTCTTTATACTCAGTTGTGTAACCTCTTTCTAAATATTTTTCCATAACTTCTTTTCAATAAAAAAAAATCTGAGTGTCTCATACCTTTTCCTTTGCACCACCAACTGGACCTCTGAGAAATCCAGCTGAGATTTTATTTTTTGATAGAGTAAGCATTATGTGCTCCTCTTGCTAAGTGGGAGAAATGAGCAGAAATCATTTTATTGCAAGCAAACATGTAAACTGTCCATTAGCTATGGAAAGGACAGGTTTGTATTTATCACTTGTTTTCACCACCAAAAGCAAAAGAAATTCCCTTATTTCCATGAAACAAAAAAAAAATTAATTTTATTATTAACTTTACTCATGGTGTGGGGTCAGCTTTAGGCACATCATGCCTACTATCCTCACATCATACATAGTGTTGTTTGTCTAGTGGCACTGGTGGTTGCCCCGAACTCAGCTTTTGTTTCTATGTGAAACTTACAGAACTCTGTAAAGGCCAGAAATGTATGTAATGCGTGGTTTGTGTCAATGTGGTGTAGGATTGTGTTGTTCTTCTGGCCATTTACCTGTGGGACTCCACGCTGCCTGTCACCACCTTGTGGGGGTAGGCCAGAAAGCAGTAAGGGATAGAAACTGTGGCTAGCCTCACACCATGTAGTAGTCCATCAACGTCAACACACCAGGGAAGAGAAATCTCACAGCAAAACACTTTATTTGCACTAAGTTTCATTTTTATCCACTTGAAATGAAATACAGTAAACCCACACATTCGCGGGGGTTACGTTCCTGAGAAATGTCGCAAATAACGAAAACGCGAATACTGAGTTATGGCTCCCATAGTAATAAAGAGGTTCCATTCCAAAGTATGAAATATATAAGAAAAACTAGTCTAAAATTTTGTCTATGTATGTATTATATGTACCTTCATATTATGAATATGTACATAGTGAAATGCAAGCATATGGCATCGAAATGAAAATAAGAAACAATTTAATATTAAATGTAATATTTATTAGAAATTTCAAACAAATCTTTCAAACCAGCACCTTCGCAACCAAAAAAACTTATCCCGCCAGTGCTATCACCAGTTTCGCTAAAGTGTTGATAAAGGAGTTTTGCCTTTTCACGAATGATGAGTGAATTTAACGGAATTTTATTTTGAGTTCGGTCTTCTATCCACAGATTTAAAGCCTTTTCCATTTTTTCTAATTTAACATCATGAGTTACAGAGCAAATTTTTGAAGCAATTAGCGCGTTTTCACGGACACTACGGCAGATTTTTTCTTCCGATTTTTTGATTGATCGTACCGTTGACTCATTGATTTTATAATGTTTTGCCACTGAGGAGACACTTTCACAATTAGAAATTTTGTCTAATAAGTCAATTTTATTCGCTAATGTCATCACCACCTTCTTTGATCTTTTCACATTTCCCTTGTTATTCGTAGCCATATTTTTGTAGGGGTTAGAAAAGAATTTGTCCACAATAAAGTCACTTTCTTCCGTTAACACACTCGAAAAAGCCTGTTTTACACTGCAAAACGGTAGATTTATCATTTTTGTAAGCATATCAATTTATAAATTGATAAATTTATTCAATTTATAAGTATATAAATTAAAAGCAAACGACGAAACCTTCCATGACAAGCGCATAACACATACTGAACAAGGATTAGCGAGAAACATCCACACTCGCGATTTTGTCACCCCCCCCCACCCACTCAGTGCTGTTTTGACCGGGAAAGATAATTCTAGCCACGCCCATGTTTTTTTATGGCGGAAAATATTCACGGCGGTTTAAATTTCACATTTTTTTAGGTTTCATTTTTTTTCCAGAGAACTAACCAGCAATATGTACATTTGTTAATTACAAATTAAGATCGAATGAGCAATAAAGCTCAATATGTCCTACTAATGTTATTATTATAAACTATAAACCTATGTTCTTTAAGGATAAATTCTACAACTGTTTTCAGTTATGTTAACATGCAGTATTGGTTTGGTTTTTGGGAGTGCTGATGGCTGTCGACTTCTCCTGGCTTTTCCTGATACATTATGGGTATGAGAATTGAACGCATGACTATCTTTTAATAAGTATTTATTTATACAATTTTAATGTAGTTTTCGTAACTGATTTTATTTAATATTAAATATGGGACATTTATTTATATAATCACATAATCCTTCTAACGTGAGTGTTGAGAGAATTCTGTTCCTACATAAAGGTATGAGGTTTCCTTTTATAGTTTTTATAGTACATATTTGTTATACAGTGGCAGACAAAAAAACTGCATCATCTTAAAAAAAATAACAATTGTAGTGAAACATATAAGATACTGTTTGATTACAGTCATTTTGTTTGTCGCAAAGCAAAGGTATTGCATCAGCCATTTCTATAAATATGGCATTGGAAGGGTATACTCATTAGTATCCTGTTTTGCAGAGGTGTAAGCATGGCTCCATATGTTCAGTTGACACCAAGAAAAAAAAGTGTAGCTGTTGCTCTGTCCCAGGAAGGGCTTTCTATGCATGCTATTGCTGATAAAATAGGATGCCACCAGTCAACAGTATCCCAGGTGCTGAAATTAAAGTGTGAAGCCGGTGATGTGAAGAGAAGACCTGCATCAGGCCGTAAGAGAGCGACTACGTCTTCCCAAGATTGATATTTGAAACGGCTATGCCATCATAATGATCATGCTGGTACTCCTGGACTTTGAGATGGCCTCTGGTGTTGAAACAAGTGCATGAACTATCCAAAGACAGCTTTCAGAATGTGGTCTGTATGCCTATCGACCCAATAAAAGCCTCTGTTAACCCAGCAAATGAGGAAGAAGAGACTTACTTGGGCTAAAATGCATGTGTCATGGACAAAAGAGCAATGGGACACCATCATCTTTTCTGATGAATCGAAATTCAACCTGCATGGCTCGGACGGGAAGCAACATGTCAGAAATTGAAAATCGGAGGCATACCATCCTGACTGCATAACACCAACTGTAAAGTTCCCCGCCAGTCAGATGGTATGGGGATGCATAACAAGCAAAGGGGTGGGGCGAATTAAGTTTATTAACGGAACGGTGAATGCAGAAACCTACACTGCTATCTTGGAGGAGTGTTTGAAACCCATTATTAGGGATCACCACACAGACGTCCAAAACTGCATTTTTCAACAGGACTCAGCACCTTGATGATAAGTTTGTCTTCTTGTCTCACAAAGCTTAAAACATACTTATACCAATGTTTTCGACCCTTAAAGTGCAGTCATACCTCAGAAATGCTGGCATTACAGTGTTGGACTGGCCAAGCAATAGCCCACATTTGAACCATATTGAAAATTGCTGGTACATAATGTCGCCTAAAATTGCTCAGAAGACACCAACAAGTAAGATTCAGCTGCAGGAGAGCATTGTAAGGGTGTGGTACCATGAAATTGGGCAACCGTATATCCAAAAGTTGATTAACTCTATGCCAGATTTGCAAGGCTATAATTGAAGCTCAAGGAGGAAAAACAAAATACTGAGGACTTATTTTGCTGATTTACAGTAAATGCAATAAAATGTGTTTGTGTGTCATGACTGCCATTTGCATGATTTCTCATATTTCCATTAATTACACATTTTGCCCTTTGAGAAGATATTTATGGCAATTAGGTATAGCAGGTGGAGTCTTTTTATTGGATTTCATTCACAGAGATATATATCCCATCTAACAAATGCATTTCAAACATTTCTGCAACCCCAATGCAGCGCAAAACACATTATTTGCAAAATTCACAAGTGATGCAGTTTTTTTAATGACGCCCTTTTTCATAGTCAACTTTCACATTTTATGTGGTGGTGTATTACTATAAAAGCTACATTCATTTCTACTGTCTGCTTTTCAATTCAATTATTTCTACTCTTTCTTTTAAAGGTTTATAATGTGACAATTTATTACACCACACAGCAAACTGCAAAGAAAGCAGTAAGCATATGCAGATACCCTATGTAGAATGTCACATTCTACATAGGGTATCTGCATCTAGATAGATGCACCAACACCTAGATAGGTGACAACGTGACATCACTCTTATTGATGCTATACGTGTGCTATATATGTGGGAGGTTTTGATTAGGTGACTAAACCCATTCCTTGTAGTTTGTTTAGTACACCTAAACCTCTTTTTACACGATAGATACGTTCCTAAAAATTACATGTAAAAAGAACTACTGACTCCATAGAAAAAGTGAAGATTGGTTCCAAACCTGAAATATAAGCAAAATAATGAAAAAAACAAACAAACATTAAATTTGTTAGGATCATAAGATTTTTATTTACATTTCAGGGAGAACACACATACATATAATGAATTTTAATAACTTTTAAAAAAAAACATTCATTTCAGTTGTTTGCTAAGGATTCTATAAAAAAATTATGTTATTCACTATCAGTTTCTGACAACAAACGAGAAAGCTTTCATTTTCGTGAGACTGTAATATCACTAGAACTGCTAGATATGGTATTATCGTCATCGACTTCCACCTCAACTTGTGGGATTCTTCTTGTCATGTCTTGAACAAAAGTATCACTGGTTGTTTCAGTAGTTTTAAGCATGAACTCAGTTATTAATCGCTGTTGATGCTTTAGATAAGTCGCAATATAATTCTCTGTATGAAGACATTAACAACTTAAGCTCACATGAAAACTTCCCAGCACATTCTTCATTTGGATCATGTCGGGCAAAATAATTGCCTAAATTACTAGCCAGTTTAAGAACTTCTTTAATTATATTAGCAGTAAAAGTAGGAGTATCTATTTTTGTCTTCGCTAAGAGGTTTATTAATTAACAATTCTTCGATATCTGCCGACGTAAGATCATCGAATCCTTCGCCACCAATTTCACACATGCCAAACTTATTATATTGGGGAATTCTGCAGTATGATTGAAGGGAACAGGAGCATTCTCTTTAACACATGCGGGCCAAATAGCATTCCAGCATGCATTCATGGTTTCTGGTCCCAATTCAGATAACGAAAATCGAACCTGATCAATACAATCCATAAATGAAAATTTTTTACACACATCCATAACTGACAGTGTTTCATCATCATTTAGCTTGTTCAAAACGAACAGAAATGTTCGTCTGACATAATATTTTAAAAGTCGCAATTATACCCTGATCTAGAGGTTGTAGCAATGATGTGGTATTGGGTGGCAGAAAACAAAATTGCACATTTGGGTGTTCAATGGCAGGATGACCAGGTGCATTGTCAAGAATCAAAAGCACTTTAAATTCAAGACACTTGTCATTCAAATAGCATCTAACTTTTGGCATAAAATGTTTGTGGAACAACTCAGTGAAAATATCAATGGTCACCCAAGCTTTTTTGTTGGCCATCCAATGAACTGGAAATTTTTGAAAATCTACGCCTTTCATTGGCCGTGGTCTTAATGATCGATTTATGAGCAGTGGTTTTAACATCCGATCTCCTAAAGCATTCGAACAAAATAGGAGTGTTTTGCCATCCTTTGCTGCTTTGAACCCACCAACAGTTTTTTGCATTTTTGATACGTAAGTTCTGTTTGGCATTTTTTTCCAGAAAAGGCCAGTTTCATCCATATTCCAAACTTTTTCAAGAGTGTAACCTCCATCTTCAATTATTTTAGCAAGTTTTTGTGGAAATGCTTTAGCAGCTGTTTCATCAGCAGAAGCCGTTTCACCTTTAATTTTTATATTATGAAGAGCATGTCTTTTAATAAACTTAGCCAGCCAACCATTGCTTGCATGAAATTCATATTTTTTCCTCGATTGAGATGAAGTATCTGACTGCAGTTTTTTAATCTGTTCATAAAATCTCAATACTGATTGCTTGATGGAATTTCCATCAACTAGCATTCTTTTTTGTACATTATCTTCTATCCACATCACTAAAGCTTTTTCGGCCTTTTCTAGAACAACATCTCTTGTGTATGATGATAATTTCGCACTCGATTTTGTACCAGAACATACAGCTTTTCTAATAGCCTCTTCATTTTTCTTTATAGATCTGATAGTTGATTCACGGACTCCAAAATGCTAACCCACAGCCGGTGCACCTTCCTCAGTTTGAAGACAATCTAAAATTTGAATTTTTATATCCAAGCAAACGGCTTTCCTTATTTTTTTGGTTATCAGCAACATCATGTGAGGGCTGGATTAAAATCGTCGGTTAATGAAATGAAAGTTTGAAAATTACATACAATGTAGCTTACCATTTATTATTTCTTGGCAAAATTATTAATTTTATAATGCGATTTTTATTTTGATTTCACTTAAAAAATACAAAGGCAAAAAATGCGGTAACTGTGTTGTCTACTCAAACACCAAATTCAAACTGCTAAGAACTGCCTTTTTATGCGCAGCCAGTTATGTAATTCGGGGAATTCCCAATAAATGAAATTCGTAAGAATTTTCTAAGTTGATACGAGAAACCAAATTCAAACTGCAAACAACTGCTGTTTTTTTTTTTTTTTTTTTTGTTTATGTGCAGTCAGTTATGCATTTTATTAATTGAAACGAGAATGCAATTTTAAAAATTCTCAGAATTTTCTTGAATTATGGATTTTTTCCTAACTCGGACTTTAGGTTGGTTGCTTAAAATGAATAAAAATCATGTAAAAAAATTATTTTTGATATCCCAATTCGCGTAACTCCGCATTCATGTAAAAAAAATTCGCATAAAAAGAGGTTTAGGTGTACTGTAAACTCGTTTTTTTGTAGAGAATACATCATTATGGAAGTGCATTTAATATAAAGATATTGATAATCACAAACTTTGAGAACTCAAAAAGTAAAATCTCAAGCATTTAGCATCACCCACATGTGTATTGTGACCACTGCTGGAGAACATTGTTTTTGTTTTAAATTCCAGCTAGTTTCTACCATTCTGTGGCAGAAATAAAAACATAAGTTTTTACACCATACACTAAAATGGACAGCAAATGAAAAGTTGTGTGGAGGATAAAATGAAAGTTATTAGAGAAATAGAAAATGAGAACAAAAAATGTGTTGTTGCTTGTAAATTTAACATATTGAACTCACCAGTACATACAATTTGAAACTCAAAACAAAAAATTATCAAGTCATTTCTAAAAAATTGTAGCAAAATGAAATGCATATATAAGCCCAAGCATTCTGGTGTCAATGAAGCTTTTTTAAAGTGGTTTAAACAGTAAAGGAGTGAAAATATCCCAGTAAGTTGTTCCACTTTTAATGATTAAAAGTGAATATTTCCCGAAATTATTTGTAACTGAGAATTTTGTGTGGTCCAATGGTTGGACAAACTGAATTAGGTTACAGAGAAATTTTTGGAAAATAACAGCTGAAGCAAAATAAACGAACAGTAAATGATATACAAAGTTATTTTCAATGCAGAGGAGACAGAGCGATTTTTAAAATTAACATCCAACAGAACATTAAAATTCGAGGGTTTAAAGTGCACAGAGTGAATTATCAAGAAATTGTATCACATTTCTGCAAATCTGAATGACACAGAAAAGAAAGAAATGTTTGTCATATTTTCTTATGAAAATCCATGAAAATCTAAAAATTCATGATGTTTCAAATATGACTCTTGATTTTTAAGGAGTCCTTATGTGCTGTAATGTAATAACTAGAGTGTATGTATGTATAGCTTAGCTTAATTTTCAGCACTCACCTCATAGTAATCCGCTTAGCTGGTGGAAAGTTTTACCACATACATAGTGGCTATAGGATTCTAATAACTCACGGGGATTATGGGTTTAGAAACTAAATTATGGGCTATAAAAATTTTGCTAAGAACGGAAAGTGCACCTTCCATTCTATGGTTGCTTAATTAAAATAAATTAAATGAAGAAAGATGAAAGCTAATAGCCGCGCACGAACGACTTTCGAAATCGTCCTCAGTTAGCTATAGTGGGGGAGGGGGGGGGGAGAGAGCGCGCGCGAGTGTGTTATATACGGGTTGGGTTCCCGAAATGCATTTCAGTGCACGTGGAAACTTAATATGTGCTAAATTCCAAATGGGGGAGAAGTTGGCCAGAATATTTTTGTTTAATACGTTGAGTGATGTATGCGTTTAAACCACTCAATGACGAGGGCTTCGTTTTGAAGGATTTTATAGCCGGAATTTAATTTGACTACTGTGATGGCTGAATCGATGAGTGATTTATGATAATAAGATTGGACATGTTGTGTTAGTTCTGTACTTGCTATATTAGATTTGAAGCTATTAAAGTGGTAGTATGCACACGTGTTGGAAATTTTTGATGTCCCGAATTTTGCTGTTGTACTGCCTATGTAACATGCTTGGCAATCTGATTGGCATCTGATAAAATATATAATGTTGTTATGATCTTGTGTCCCATATTCGTGTGTTGTCTTGTATGAATTGAATTTGGAACTTAATTTGTTATAAGATGTGAATATTAATTTGATATCTGTATTCTTAAAAATCTGTTGAAGCCTTCTAGCATATTGTTGATGATATGGGAGTGCGATAAGGGGTTTATGTATCTTATTCTTATTCACATCTGGAGGCCTCATTTTAGAAAGGATGTAGATTTACTTGAGCGTGTACAGAGAAGAGCAACAAGATTGGTGAGGGGAATGAAGGGATCCTCTTACCAAGAGAGGCTTAAGTCCTGCAAATGCAGTGGCTGGAGACTAGGCACCTGTGCGGTGATCTGATTGAGGTGTATAAGGTCTTGAATGGGTTGAGCATGCTGAATTCTGATGGGATCCTTCCACTTGTTCAGATTACGAACCTAAGGGGGCATAAATTCAAATTAAGAAAGGACAGATGTAGAATAGATGTGCGGAAATTTGCCTTTAGCCAACGGGTGGTTAATTGCTGGAACAAACTTCCATCTGTTGTTTTGGAAGTTTATAGGTTGAATAAATTTAAGGAGGAACTGGACAGGCAATTTGGAGGGAACGGTGTGATTTTTTTTTTTTTTTTTTTTGGCTGATGCTGCATAAGAAAAATGTATCAAGTTTAGTTTGTATTTCAATCATGGCGTCTTTAACTGGGTAGCGATTGCTGTTAATGGTGAAATTGAATCTGTATTCTAGACTGGCAAGTTCATTAGGGGAAAATGTTTGTGTAGAGATGTTAACAACCGAGTTGGTGTGGGTTTTTTTGTGGCTCCTGGTGAGTGTATCCCATTTCTTGGAGTGCTTTTGTGTAATCTGATTTAAAGTTGCCTGAATTCGTGTGTTGTTCTGTTGTACGTAATTGTACCAAGTTGTGGGGGTTAGTTCTCTTTTAAGCTTGAATTTAAGGGTATGTATTTGATCTAAAAGGAGATATTTTTCTCTGTATCTTTTCCGTAATTTGGCTTTAATTATGGCAATAGAGGCTTAGTGTATGATAAAAGAGTATTTTTTAACAGTGTTTTTGGTGCAGATACGAGCGAAATTGGGGATTATGTCATATATGAGACATTTCTTTAAGAATGTATGTAATGTGGAGTTTGTCGGAAAAGTATTTAACTAATAGTTTTGCGAAATGGAGTTTCCTATCGTGCAGATCTGAATGCATTGGGGAAAATGTAGAAATGATAGGCATATGGAAGAGGTGTAATATATAGTTAAAAGATTTGTGTTAAACTGACTCTTGATTTTTAAGGAGTCCTTATGTGCTGTAATGTAATAATTAGATTGTATGTATAGCTTAGCTTAATTTTCAGCACTCACCTCATAGTAATCCGCTTAGCTGGTGGAGAGTTTTACCACATACATAGTGGTTATAGGATTCTAATAACTTACGGGGATTATGGGTTTAGAAACTAAGTTATGGGCTATAGAAAACGATATTCTTGGGTCCTTCGACGTTGTCTCCCTATACACAAACGTACACATCGAATCCATGCTACTGGCTCTTAAAGAACTATTAATTAAAGACGACACATTGACAAAATGTACTGACTTAAACATTAATGACATTTTAGAACTCACATCACTGTTACTTGACGCCAAACAATTTAAATTCCAAAATAACATCTACAAACAAATTTTTGGCCTTCCCATGGGCCTCGATATCTCTGCCCCTTTATCCGAAATCTACCTCGCTTCTACTGAAGAAAAAATACACCAACCCTTTCCCCCAGGAATTAAACTATACATGAGATATGCAGATGACGTCCTCTTAATAGGCAACAGAACCACCATCGATACTTTACTGAACACGTTTAATACAACACATGAGAGACTCAAATTTACCCTCGAAGTAGAAACCGATAATAAAATTAATTTTCTAAACCTCGCTATATACAAAATAAGTACATCTTTAGGCACCAAAATATACAAAAAGAACACACATACAGGTAAATTCTTACATTACCACTCACACCACCCTCTATACATCAAAAAAGCAGTTCTATACAACCAGATATACAACGCTGTAAAATATAGTCACACACAAACAGACCTATCTGTAGAATTGCAATACCTCACCAAAAAATTCATCAACAGAAAATACCCATTACAACTAATAAAAGAAACCATCACCAAAGTTCATAATAACAACCCAAGCAAAATTAATAACCACGTACTAGTAATAGTAGTGGGATGTGATGCAAGAAAGCAAGTTTATGAGCTTATGCAGCATCAGCCAAAAAAAAAAAAAAAAATCACACCATTCCCTCCAAATTGCCTGTCCAGTTCCTCCTTAAATTTATTCAACCTATCAACTTCCACAACGACAGATGGAAGTTTGTTCCAGCAATTAACCACCCGTTGGCTAAAGGCAAATTTCCGCACATCTATTCTACATCTGTCCTTTCTTAATTTGAATTTATGCTCCCTTAGGTTCGTAATCTGAACAAGTGGAAGGATCCCATCAGAATTCAGCGTGCTCAACCCATTCAAGGCCTTATACACATCAATCAGATCACCACGCAGGTGCCTAGTCTCCAGCCACTGCAATTTGCAGAACTTAAGCCTCTCTTGGTAAGAGGATCCCTTCATTCCCCTCACCAATCTTGTTGTCCTTCTCTGTACACGCTCAAGTAAATCTACATCCTTTCTAAAATGAGGCCTCCAGATGTGAATAAGAATAAGATACATAAACCCCTTATCGCGCTCCCATATCATCAACAATATGCTAGAAGACTTCAACAGATTTTTAAGAATACAGATATCAAATTAATATTCACATCTTATAACAAATTAAGTTCCAAATTCAATTCATACAAGACAACACACGAATATGGGACACAAGATCATAACAACATTATATATTTTATCAGATGCCAATCAGATTGCCAAGCATGTTACATAGGCAGTACAACAGCAAAATTCGGGACATCAAAAATTTCCAACACGTGTGCATACTACCACTTTAATAGCTTCAAATCTAATTTAGCAAGTACAGAACTAACACAACATGTCCAATCTTATTATCATAAATCACTCATCGATTCAGTCATCACAGTAGTCAAATTAAATTCCGGCTATAAAATCCTTCAAAACGAAGCCCTCGTCATTGAGTGGTTTAAACGCATACATCACTCAACGTATTAAACAAAAATATTCTGGCCAACTTCTCTCCCCCATTTGGAATTTAGCACATATTAAGTTTCCACGTGCACTGAAATGCATTTCGGGAACCCAACCCGTATATAACACACTCGCACGCGCTCTCTTCCCCCCCCCCCACTATAGCTGTTTGTTTGTTTGTTATTTGGTTTTTAGGAGCATTAGCAACTAAGGCCATATTGCTCCGGGATATGCGGTGGTCATTCTTTGACCTTTCCGCATCCTCCGTATTTGGTGGTGACGGGCTCGAACTCCGGTCTAATCAAGAAGCGTGTGCTATGCACTGCTGCTCCTTCCCACCTGGCTACGGAGGCGCATCCCACTATAGCTAACTGAGGACAATTTCGAAAGTCACTCGTGCGCGGCTATTAGCTTTCATCTTTCTTCATTTAATTTATTTTAATTAAGCAACCATAGAGTGGAAGGTACACTTTCCTTTCTTAGCAAAATTTTTATAGCCCATAACTTTCTAAACCCATAATCCCCGTAAGTTATTAGAATCCTATAACCACTATGTATGTGGTAAAACTTTCCACCAGCTAAGCAGATTACTATGAGGTCATAGTAATTAAAAATTGCTGAAAATTAAGCTAAGCTATACATACGATCTAGTTTCAAATATGTTAAAAAGTTGCCTACTTGATATAGAACAAATAAAAAAGCTTGGATGACATCTTCCTAGTTTGAATCTTAGCTACTTCAGTGGGTTCACAAGTAAAATTCTACTTCTTTTACTTAATTCAATACCATTGTGCAGAAATAAAGCCAACGAACATAAGATTTAAAAAAAAAAATAAATAAATAAAAAATAACTTGTTTATTTCTGCAAATACAAGCATCTTGCAAACCATTGTTTCACACAAAGTTTTAAATTTCATTTTTGAAAATTAATTTTGCTTAAAATGATTGCTTCTTTTGAAACAGTGAAAAGCTGCACAATAACAAAAAATGCAGAAAAGGAATGGAACAGAGCATCTAAGCAGACCAACTAGAATGCTTTCATCACGCAGGATTAAGTATAGTAACTGCTACAAATTTGAAACTGACAGTACCAAAGAAGACTTGCCTTTATCAGAATGCATTTAAATCAGTACACTTTAGATGCACATGTGGTTCATGGCAACATAATCACAAATTTTAGCCGATGATGACACCTGACAGAGTGTCAAATTAAATGGGTGAGTAAGACAGAGACGAAGAACTGATTCAGCCTATCAAGCAAAGCAGTTTAAGCAGCTAAACTTTGACTGTGTTTATAAAGATTTCAACATGAACTTCTTGTTTCATGTTTCACTTACTCATTCAACAAGTGAAACTTGTTTGCACATAAAACGATGTTTGCTCACTGTTCAAATGGCAACATCCTAGCATGGGAACAGCTACTCCAACTAAGAATGTACAGATCAACCTTTCCCAGCTTCCAACACATTGAGTAGACATTATTATTATTATTATTATTAGCCATATGGTACAAGGAAGCCTGAGGCTTATGCTGTACCAGCCAAAAAAAAAAAATTCCCCGAGTTACCCTGAGAGAGAGAAAGAGAAGTAGAAAGGAATCACCAAGAAAGAGAAGAATGATGATATCCAGCTCAGGACCCTGGGTTTGCCAAGCCCATACTCACCAGATGTGAGCCCCCAGGGTCAATGTGTGAGCCACAACCACTGCATACATGCTTGGGGAAAAAACCAAAAAATATCAGATTATTTCTGTATTAGATAATACAGTATTATTTTATTTATTTATTTTATATATTTTTTTTGTTAGTTGTTGGTGCATCGGCTTCTGTGGCCATAATGCACCTCCCAAGGTTTTTGCTTGTTTGTTTGGTATTGGCGCATTAGCAACTAAGGCTATAATGTGCCAAACTCAGGTGATATTTAAATTTTCACTGACCTAATTACTTAGGTCACCATGTCAGTATATAAAATAACAAAGGTATAAAATGTAGAAAAAAATAAATCAATAAAGAAATAACAATAACATGTAAATATTAAATACAAGTAAAAACCTTTATTGATTTAAAACAACTAAAAATAGCAGACACATTGTCATTGTCAGATAAAATCTGACTGAGTGTATACGGCTCAGTCAGATGGTTAAAAGCGGTAAAACGGATATTGCTAAAATCTAGACAGTCAATTAAAAGGTGTCTAATCGTTAAAATTGTGCCACAGGACACACACATAGGAGGGTCATCAGCCCTCAGCAAAAACGAATGAGTTAAATGACTGTGTCCTATGCGGGTCCGGGCAAGAACAACTTCCTCCTTACGATTTCTGCGCAGACTAGACTGCCACGGTTCAATTACAGGCTTTATATGAGATATAATTTATTCGCAGTCTGTCTATTCCACGAATCCTGCCATTGGGAATGTATCTTTTGGTGTATTACTTGCCTGTAGTCTGTATAGGGGACTGACAGGCAGCAGTTATTATTGGGAATTGCTGATTTGGCTGCGGCGTCAGCCAAATCATTTCCCCTAATCCCAATGTGGCTGGGAATCCAGCAGAAGCAGATATCATGTCCACGGAGGAAGTGAATCTTCTGCTGAATACTAGACAGAACTGGATGAGGATTATATCTCACAGATATTAAAGCCTGTAACATGCTGAGAGAGTCGGAATATAGAATGAACCGTTGGAATTGGCATTCACTAATGTGATCCAAGGCTAACTCTATAGCGTGCAGCTCTGCAGTAAATATGCTGCATTCAGAGGGAATCTGCTCCGATATAGAGCTGTCTGTAAAGACAGCAGCAGATCCCACATATGAGTCCAACTTCGAACCGTCTGTGTAGACTGGCGCGAAGTTGGAATATTCAGTTCGGTGTGCTGAATGAAGCTGCAGGTAGACAGATGATGGAGTGTCCGACTTTCCCCAATTTCTAAGAGATAAGTCACATGCCGGGACATGAGCATGCCAGGGTGGAAAGGGTTGCTTTGGTGTTTGGGCAACCTTGTCTACCTTGATATTAAGTTCTTTGAGTAGCTCTTGGAGATGAATACCAAAGGGACGATTGGCAGTCTTACGGGTATTGTATAAATTTTCCCATCGTGGCTCAAAAACGAATGGCCACGTAGGATGGTCTGGCAGGGATTTCAGTTTTAAAGCGTACTTTAAAGACAACTGCTTACGTCGAAGCGATAACGGTGGTTCGTTTGCTTCGACGTATAAGCTCTGGACAGAAGATGTGCGATATGCTCCAGTAGCAATACATAGGGCCTGATGATGGATGGGGTCCCGCCATCGCAGGACACTGTCTCTGGCTGAGGAATATACCTGGGACCCATAATCTAGTTTGGATCGCACAAG
Source organism: Mastigoproctus giganteus (assembly GCF_048544385.1). Classification (NCBI taxonomy): domain Eukaryota; kingdom Metazoa; phylum Arthropoda; class Arachnida; order Uropygi; family Thelyphonidae; genus Mastigoproctus; species Mastigoproctus giganteus. The sequence continues at coordinate 141,993,741 of NC_143580.1, forward strand.
TGCACGGTAAAGCCGAAGAAGGATATATCAGTCTGCTCCCCAAGATGTAGAGGAGAGCGAGCGGAGAATATTAAGCCCACGTGTGCACTTTGTGCGGAGTTGACAGATATGATCCAAAAAGGTTAGTTTTTTATCGAATAAGAGTTCCAAGAATTTTATGTTCGCTGCTACTGGAATAGCATATTGTCCGAGCCTTAATCCGGGTTCAGGATGAAGATTACGCTTACGACAAAAGTGTACGCAAACGGTCTTCTCCGGCGAAAACCTGAAGCCATTAGCAAGTGCCTAGGAATTCAGACTATTGATGGCTTTCTCCAGTTGCCTTTCAATAACCCTCATGTTGCATGACTGACAAAAAATGCTAAAGTCATCAACATAGAGAGCACTGTTTACAGTTGGAGGAAGTTGTTCTGTGATTGAATTTATTTTGATGGCGAAAAGCGTGACACTTAATACTGATCCTTGTGGTACACCCTTCTCTTGGCTGAAGGAACGAGAGAGTGAGGATCCCACACGAACTTGGAAAGATCGATTGGCTAAAACGTTTTGAATAAAAAAGGGGAGTCGCCCTCTAAGTCCTAGGCTATGTAAATCTTTTAAAATGCCAAATCTCCAAGTTGTGTCATATGCTTTCTCCACGTCAAAGAACACTGACGCCAAGTGTTCGCGTTTTAGGAAAGCATCCCGGATGGATGTTTCCAGTCTAATAAGATGGTTCAAAGTGGAACGGTTCCTTCGGAAGCCGCACTGGATGTTGGAGAGAAGGTCATTTGATTCTAAGTACCATATTAAACGAGAATTAACCATTCTCTCCAGGATTTTGCACTGACAGCTAGTCAGAGCAATAGGACGATAATTAGTAATGACTTTTGGATCCTTTCCTGGCTTAGCAAAGGCAAGAACGATTACCTTGCACCAGGAATCCAGAAACTGCCCTTCAATAAAGATTCTGTTATATAGAAAGAGCAGATAATCCATAGATTTTGGTGAAAGATGCTTAATCATTTCATAATGGATGCCATCTGGTCCAACAGCACTTGCTTTGGAAAGAGTGAGGGCTCTTTTCAGTTCCTGAATAGTGAAATCCCCGTTGTAGGGATAAATGCTCTTAGATTTAAAGTTAAGTGCCTGTTTTTCGATTTTATATTTCAGGACCAGGAACTCTGGGGAATACGAAGATATTGCAGAGATGTTGGAGAATGTTTCCCCAAGAGAATTGGCTATTGCAGTTGGATCTGCAATAGCGCATCCATTATAATCTAGGATTGAAGAAGGGTGGGATGTATATTTTCCCCTTCATTTTCCGGATTTTATCCCAGACTACCTTAGAGTTGGTAGACTGGTTAATAGATGATGTAAAACGGATCCACGATTCCTTTTGACTCTGACGGCGGATATATCGTGCTTTGGCTCGTGCACGTTTAAAGGCTATAAGGTTGGTCGTGGTAGGATATCGGCGGAATATTCCCCACGCTTTGTTTTGAGCCTTTTTTGCTGCTGTGCATTGTGAATTCCACCAAGGTTTGGGAAATGGTGGAAACCGGGCAGATGTTTTTGGAACAGCATTCGCAGCTGCTTGGACAATAACTTCTGTGATGTACGTAACTGCATCATTGATAGGCTCTTGACTGACTGTGCTAAGATCAAAATTTGCCTGATGTTGGAAGGCAGTCCAGTCAGCCTGATCAATCTTCCACCGTGGTAACCTGAAGGGAAGACATGGTCTCCCACTTTATAATGAGGTTATCACAGGGAAGTGATCACTTCCGTATGGATTCTCCTCCACTTCCCAAGTGAGTGAAGGGAGTAGAGATGGGGAGCAGATAGAGAGATCAATGGCAGAAAAAGTACGGGTAGGCATGTGGAAGAAGGTATTTGTTCCAGTATTTAGAAGGGAAAGGTCATTGTCATTTAGCATATGCTCTATGACTCATCCCCTTCCGTTGATGTTAGCACTACCCCACAGGGTGTTATGTCCATTAAAATCCCCGAGAAGTAAGAAAGGGGGAGGCAACTGCGTTAGAAGATCATCAAGGTCTTCCTGGGAGATGTCAGTCCCAGGTGGCAAATAGATAGAGCAGACGGTTAATAAAAATCCCACCGTAAGGTGAATTGCAACAGCTTCTATTCTAGTTGTAATTAGCAAGAGTGGCACTGGGGTCTGGTTACCCACAAGGATAGCCACTCCCCCATGTACAGAGCCATCCGCAATTCTATCCTTTCGAAAAATTGTGATGTTGTGCATGGTGGGATCATCATTTGCCTTTAGATATGTCTCCTGCAAGCAAAAGCAAACTGGCTCGTGCTTTTGCAGGAGGGCCTTGATGTCATCAATATTTGGCCGGAATCCACGACAATTCCATTGTAGGAATTTAGCCATTATTTTGGCTTGGTGGGTCCATCAGGCGGCTTCTGAGGTGCTGAGGACTTACTTTTATCAGTCCTGGGTTTATCTTTTTTGGGAAAGAATGGACGCTGTCCCGTGTCCATTTCTTCCTCCGTAAAGAGTTCCAAGACTGAATCTTCGGGTACATCCTTCTGCTCGACATCCATGTTTTCTTGGGTAGTAGGGGAGACTTCCCCTTTCTTATTCTTTTCTTTCATAATTACCTTTGTTACTTGTGGAGCATTAGGGGGTACTGATATAGGAGTGGCAGCTGATTGGTTTTTCTGTGCAGGTTTTTGAGAACTTAAGAGATAACGTGCGATGAGAGTGAAAGACTCCTTTGGAGGAATGGTCATGTCCGTCTGAGTTCCGACGGAACATCTCCCTGCTACCTTCTGGGCGTAGGTAGGTTTGTTGATATTCAGGGGTTTGACCGATTTCCTTGCCTCCTGGTATGATATATTTAGCTCTGCCTTCAGCCGTTGAATTTCTTTTTCTTCTTTCCACCTCTGGCATGTTCGTGAGTAGGCCGGGTGTTCGCCTTCACAGTTAATATAGGTGGGTTTTGCAGCTGAACATGCTGTTGTTTCGTGGTCCTTTGTACCGCATCGAGCGCATGCAAGGACTCCACGGCAGGCCATTTGAGAATGTCCATACTTCTGGCATTTAAAACACCGTAAAGGGTTTGGAACGTATGGACGCACTGAGCAATTAATGTATCCAGCTTTAATCTCGTCAGGAGGTTTAGGAGAGTTAAAAGTCAGGATAACGCTCCTGGTTTTAACAATTTTTCCATCCCTTCGTGCAGTAATCCTCTTGACGGCAGTAACTCCCTGTGGTTTTAATTCGGAGTAGATTTCCTCCTCGGTTACATCGAGAAGGTCCCACTCCGAAATGACACCTCTCGATGAATTGAGTGTTCTGTGTGGTGTCACTGTTATGGGTACTCCTCCGATTGATGTTACTTGGAGTAGATGTTCAGACTGGCTGTCATTTTTTGTTTCAATCAAGAGATCCCCAGAACGGAGCCTCTTAACTGACTTGGGTGAATCTGCTAACCCATCCAACCCTTTTTGTATAAAAAAGGGTGACATTTTACCAATCGGTGTTTCATTTGTGGAGTGCATAATTAAGAACCTTGGGACAGGCCCTGATGGTAGTTCGGTTTGCTGCCTCTTTGTAGCAATAATGCTATCTGCCTCTCCATCTCTGTTTTCAGATAGGGACCGGGTTGGGGCCCCTGAAGGAATATATTTATCAGGATTCATGAAGTTTTGAAGTGGTTCAGTGCCCGGGCTCCCCACTCACCACGGAGCCCAAAGGGACACCCACTACCCGGCATGCAATAAATGCGCTCGGGAGTGGGACGCCAGGGCTACCCAGACACTATACCCGCACCGCCGCCAGCCTGAATCCTGTCCCTCGGACCATGAGGGTAGGGGCGTGGCATTGACATGGTTGAGCTTCGCAGGCGAGCCTACTAGCCGACTGATCCTAGCCGGGCCTTCCAGGACCACCCGTCTTGTCGAAGCAGGGGCCAAAGTGGTGTATTGAAGCTGGGCCCCTCAACCACCAGGATCCCCCTTTCCGAATTTCCACGGGTCGCAGCGCACGGCAAATGCCGGATTCCATTGATGTAAGCCTGGAACCTGGGCATTGGATCCCAGTGATGCTAGTCTGGAAGTCCAGCAGCGTCACTGGGAGGTCCCCTCACCACGTACAGGTGCCCACGTCGAGGGGCCCAAGTTTTTGCACTACTCTGATCCAAGCCCGAGGCGGGATTTGAACCTGCGATCTTTGGATTGCCAGGCAGGCACTTTACCCACCCAGCTAGCCCAGTCGGCTTACAGTATTATTAAAGGTGCAATAGACCGTAAAATAATAGTGTACACAATTTACGTTTTAATATATGCACGTATGTATGTATATAAAGTGTGTCAATGCCCATGAAAATGAAACAGCGGTTATCGTGGACCATTTAACAATGCCTGTGTGACATGTAGACATTTTATATCCATTAATAAAATTTTATTATTAAATTTCTACTAATTTCAAAATAACTTAAAATGTCAATCTTGCTTATAACATCACTCAGTTAAAACATCATAATATTGTAGTCTCCTCAACAAAGCTATAGCTAAGTTTGAATATATAAAATAACTAACTTTTGACATGTTATTCTTCCCAAATTCTTCTTCAACTAATGCTCCAATTCCAAACTCTTCATCCATTTCTTCCAAAAGTTTTGCCTGTAATGAATAATGAATGCTAGTTTAATATAGAAAATAATAGTTTGACTGTGTTTATAACGCTGTGTTTTTTACTGTGTTTATGAGCAGATAATAGCTCTTATTATACTAAAGAAAATAATAGTAAATTGGTTTGAACTTTGGACTAGCTGTCAGAGAACACAGTGATAGTATACATCTCCACATGCAGGTGACATGTACCCATATATACAGATAAATTATTAAAGTTGCATATATGGCCAGTAACCAAGTAGAGGCCATTGTTCATTCTGTTTTTTTTTTTTTTTTTAATTCCAATTCCACCCCCCCATGGCATTTTAGCTAAGTTGATCATATTGTGCAGGTTCATGTGATGTTATATTTTTTTATCAAGCAAAATTCTGTACAAGATTGTGATCATGAATTGTCTGTACAAGTATTTGTGGGCTGATCTGTATGTTATGGTAATGATAAACACAGAATATCTCACGGTGAGGTGGGGGGTCCTACCTCTTTCTCCTCCACCTGAACAGTCCATCTGAACTAACTACAGTCCCATTTGAAGAATATTTCAGTTTCCATCAGTACTCAAATCCAGAGCTCCCCATATGGATGACAAGTGGCAAACCTACCATATTATACTATAATTAAAGACCATGGAAATCAGATGTAATACAAATGGATTCTTTGTATAACATGTTTTCATACTGCACATTCCAGGATGCCAAACTGAAAGGCAGGCAATCATTTAGTGGTCTACTTGTTATATCCTGTCACCAGTAATCCATGCCATGAATCACCTCCAGTGATTATCATGTATTTCATCATCCAGAGTCATTTGCACACTTGTGTTCAAGTATACAAATGGCACTGCAGAACAGATTGTTGCATATTTCACATCAACATGAACTTCTTGTTTCATGTTTCACTTAATCATGCAACAAGTGAAACATTTGCACATAAAACTTGATGTTTGCTCACTGTTCAAATGACAACATCCTGGCATGGAAACAACTACTCAACTAAGAATGTACACATCAACCTTTCCCAGCTTCCACACAATGAGTAGACATGTGCGAGCCACAACCATTGCACACATACTTTTTATTTGCATACATATTTACACATGCATGTTTATGTGCAGACAAGAGTAAGTGACAATTTTTTTTTTAATTACAGTTGGAAATGAATTGATGTAATTTTTGGGAAATACATAAAAAGGAAAGTTGTTCAAAAAAAGTAGATTTAGAAAAGATAAAGAATGAGAAAAGTTAGTTCAGGTGTGGCACTAAATTCTGAATGAACACTGACTAGCAGCTCGTGCATTTTCAATCTGGTCTGGAACAAAGAGGATTATAGATGCTAATTTAAAAAAGAGTGCCCATGAATTTCACAGAAGAAAAAGCATCCACATAAGAATGGCACATTTTGCCAGGAAAATCTTCAATACAATTCTCTATCAGGGAGAGAGTGGTGTGAGTTTTTGAGTGATGAATCATTCACTAACCTGAATGCTCGTTCTCTCTTTTGGATTGGGTCTAGGCAGGTTTCAGAATGCCACAACTTATTTCAGAACAATATTACATGGTAGGATGTATTTATGGTTTCTACCGAGCTAACAGCAGTTTGGAATATGGGTATCACCAAAAAGAAAGAGAAAGCCTAATTTTTTTTTTTTTTATGAAGAGGAAACAATATCTGTGATATATCAAGAAAGTTTGTAAGGCAGTATTATCCCCAATAAAGATATATGTTCTCTAAAAATCTGTATGTTATTGAAAATGAGCATAAGAGCAGTGGCTTTTTTTTTTTTTTTTTTTTAGCAAGCTTTACAAGAGGTCTGGGAAAGTTTGTAAGGCAGTATTATCCCCAATAAAGATATATGTTCTCTAAAAATCTGTATGTTGTTGAAAATGAGCATAAGAGCAGTGGCTTTTTTTTTTTTTTTTTTTAGCAAGCTTTACAAGAGGTCTGGGTTTTAGAGGAATTTTTAGAAGTTAACTCAGTTTTCCTCTCTCCACTGAAGAATTACCTGGAGATCAGAATTTAAGAAACAAGAGGAGGTAAATATCAAGAAATTGTGGCTATTTGTGCAAAGCAGGATGTATGTTAAACTGGACGTATGTTAAAATGAAGGTAATGTACTTTTATCAGCAAAACTATGGAATTTCAGTCAATGAAAGAAGGTCAGGAGGAAACAAATGGAAAAAAAAACAGAACCTTGGAAAATTTAAGACTTAGGTAAAAATTGAAAAGATGCAAAACAATCTACCAGCACCCATGGTAAGCACTAAAAGTACACAAAGGTATACTATTACTATTATCTTTATTAATTTTAAAATATAGATAATATAGATTTTAAAATAAAGATAATATTATCTTAATTTTAAAATCCGCAAAGGTGATTTTAAAATAACTAAACTGTTATTAAGGAACTTTTTGTAAAACTAAAGTCCGGGGGCTTATACTTGTGGGTTGAATGAACAAGAACATTAACTTGGGGGAGGGAAGGGACATTAATCTGAACCTTCATCCAGATTCGTTAATTAAAGGAAAAACAGTGATATCAACACATAACTATCACAAGAATCTTGATTTTTTGGAGTCAATAAGAAATGTAGAAATCATACTTTGCAACACTGTGGATAGGTCTGGTTCCAGCCTTGAAGATGACACACTTAGCCCATCTAATTAGATGAGCATCAGTCATGCTTCTCAATCAATCTTTGTTCAATTTCATCATGGAGATAGCCTACTCACAAACACATGATGATTAAAAAAAAAATAGTCATATTTTGCACATGGCGAAGAAGGCGTAGAAAGCATTCCTTACCAGGCATTTATAGAAGTCACACAGAAGTAGTTCAGTAAATTTGTACTTCAGCTAATGATCACACTTTAACTTAAGAACTTTCATTTGCATTTTTCCAGGTGTTTTGCTTGCATTCACAGTACAGAGAGTTGAATAACTGAATTTTTTTTTTAAGTTCAAAAAATCATGAAATCATCACTGGAATTCAGCATAAGTAATTTCAGGAAATTTCTCAATGTTGATGTTTTTTTCTGTGTACTCCTTGGGCATTTCTCTCAAACATGGAAAGTGGGTAACATTGCCTTTCTTCAGGTGCTGTTTCTAAAGTAACAACTTCATTTGAAAACCTTTGCATCTGAATGCAAGTCCATGAGCAAGCAATCACAGACTTGAAAGAAGCGTGTTAAAAGTCATTCAAATGACCTCTCATGTCAGCTAGAAATGCCAACTCAACTAGCCACACTGGATCCTACAAATCAATCATAAGATTTAATACTGCACCATTTTTCCAGGAAAAATTTTTGTTCCAGAGTTGGAAACACCTGTGTATTGACAGTGATTCAACCATACAGACGAGTCAAGGTACTTCACAGTAAAAATCATGGCACTCCCATGACTTCACCCAGTTTCAACTTTTTTGTAAGCAGGGGGCTCTTTGAAAATTATGCAATGGAGTGATGAGAGTGTTGCAATTTCTGCTCCATTTTCCCCCCCTAAAAACAGAGTCCACTGTGACAGCCATACATTGCTGCATACCATCTGGTGAATCCTGTCAGTTTTCTCTCAGGAAAATAGATAACCTTACAAGCATTTAAATTTTTAACTGAGACTGTATGATTTATGCTATGAAGATCAGTTAGTACCTCAGTTACAAACAAAGTTTTCATCCATGCCCTGGATAAAAATCAGCAGTTGCACAGTGTCTATAATGTCTTCACATTCACTACAAATAATCAAATAGAATAGAAGTTTTAGGGCTCTAACCACATATTGCATGGAAGATTTTCAATACAACTTGTGATGGTTGATGCATACTTCTACACAATTTGCAATTGATAACTTTTCTTTCAGGACAGAGGACCTTCATGACCTTTGCAATATAAGTCTTAACAAACTCTTCTTCTGGAAATGACTTGAATGTTTAGCAATCAAGTAAGTTGCCTCATAGTCTGAACAGGGAGTCTTGTTCAAACTATGAGGCAACAAACTTGATAAGCTGCACCACTGAACAACAATGCTGTATCTTGAGCTTTATAGATAGCTCAACAGCTCGATCTGAACAAGATGCACCAGCATACACTTCATGGATTCTGTGATTAAGACTATATTCTTTGAGAATAGCAACAGTCACAGAAAAAAAAAAAATAAATAACCAACATACATCACGAAAAAAAGTAATCAGTCTGCCTTGCCTTCAATTTTGAAATTTTTGGCATCAATTTTCCTTTATTTGTAATGTGCTTGTGCCAAGAGAGAGTAGAAGTCAGGGTAATCCCCAAAAGAGATATATCATTTTGCCTAGAAATCGGAGTTTCACCAAAGATAAGCATAGGAGTAGAAGAATCCTTTTTTGCGAGATATAAGACAAGACTGAGTTTTAGAAGGATTGAAATCAACTATGAAGATCAGTTAGTGATCTAAGTTGTCTTTGTCCCACTGGAGAATTACCTGGAGATCGGCATTTAAGGAATTGGTAGTGAATATTCGAGAAGTTGAAGCTGATTTGAGCAGGGCAAGGTTTCTCAAAATGGAAAGTGGAATGCAATGTGTTCTCATCGGCAAAACTGTGGAAGAAGGTCATTAATATACAAGATGAAAAGAGAGGGGGAAAGAACTGAACCTTGGGGGACACCAGCATTAGTCTCCACTAATGCTGGTGTCCCCCAAGGTTCAGTTCTTTAGAAGTTAGAAGACAGAGAGCCATCTACCATCACCATCAGTGAGCGATCAGAGAGAAAAATGGATAACCAATTACAAAAAACAGTTGGTAAACCATAAGATGGAAGCTTGTTTAGAAAACCTTTATGCCAAACACGATCAAAAGCCTTTGAGATGTCAAGAGCAACTGCTTGTGTTTCATCAAACTTTTCCATTGAATTTGTCCATAAATGGGTAACATAAGCCAGAATATCACCAGTGGATCGACACTGAGGGAATCCATACTGGCGATTGTTGATCAGACAGAAGGTTTCTAGGTAGTTTAAGAGTTTGTGGTTAATTGATTTCTCCATTACTTTAGAAAGAGTAGCAGAAATTGCAATGGGGCGATAATTGGATGGGAAGGATTTGTCACCCTTTTTAGGAACTGGCTGGTGGATATGAGCAAAATCTTACTTCTCATATAAATGTATACCTTTCACGAAAAGTACATTTAAATTTCTTTCTAGTTTCTTCTGGTCAAAAGCTGATCCACATTAGCCCAGAGCCTGTCACATCAGATCAGTGAAGCCCCAGACAATATTTCAGCAACTCATGCTCTTCATTTATTCTGTCCATACAGATGTATGGACAGAGTAGATGAAGTTCAAAAAATCTTTGTTAATTATCGTACAATTAGAAAAAATTCAAGAATTAGGTTAAAACTAATTATATGTGCGTGTTGGGTGGCGTCTGTCACATACAGTTATTGACCGTAAGCTGGCTTTATTGATGCTCTTTCCTCCAATGAGTAATGCTCTGTGCTGATGAATACACTTCACATTTCATGCAGCTGGCATTCTTGTTACTATCAGGCTGGCATCCAATTGCATGTGTTCTCTGATGTGTTCAGTTTTTTCAATTTGCATTTGAAATTGCAAATTGAAATTTCAAATTTCAATTTGCATTTGAAATATTATCTTTCAAAAGATCAAAAATAAAGGTGGCTTGCTTCAAAAATGGAGAATTTAAATTTTGAATTATATCTTGTTGATTTTACAAAATGCACATGCGCATAGAGGAAAAGCAATCCTTCGTGTACTGCTGATGGGCCAAAAAAAATTTCCAGCTTTCAATCTGAAAGATAACAGGCATGCATATCAAAAATCCAGTTATTTGACAAATTATTTTAGCCCACAAAATCAGAAAAGAGTAGGTACATATTGTATTTCAATCTGAGAAATTTATTTAAAAATGGCTATTTAAATTTACATAATTAACATATTTTATTAATTTAATACAATAAAATATGGAATATTACCCTTTTCTCGGCCTGCTCTTTCTCTGCTTGAGCTTTGCGGCTTTTCTGAATCCATGCAATTGTACTCTCATCCTCAGATTCTGATTCTCCAAGGGCTTTTACCTTTCTACAAATAAAACCGATTATTATTATCATGGTTAGGATTTTGATTATTCTTAAGTTTTTTTTTTTTTTTAGTGATAACCCTAAATATGGAAGGTATAAGAACCTATAATACTTTAGTGTCATGTATAGGCTAAAGGCTCAGGACACAAAACATACTTGTTGATATTAGACAATTTCTGTAGATTGTAATTTTCAGCAAATACATATCATAGGAAGGAAGGTTACTCCAAGAACAGGAGCAGAAGGGAAAAAAATTATTTCTGTAAGTTTAGAGTTAGAGAGTGAATGGATATTGACTGGCCGAGGCATCTGTTCAATTAGTTTCTGAAGAGAAGGGGTGGAATTACATATGCTAATTCAAAAGAACAGTGCTCATGAAAATGTCTACAGTAGAGGCATGCAGAAACTGAACACCTGTGACAGAGTAAAGAGATCTTTGTAAGAGGACGGTCATTAATTAAGCTGAATACCCCCTCCTTTTGGGTAGAATCTAGAAGGTTTGGGGTACCATCCTTAATGTGGTGGGGAAGATTTCAGATCTGTAGGTAGCTGTTAAGAGGCAAAGTAATACACAGGGCCATAAAAAAAAAAATTCAGTATTTTTTACACATGGGAAGCAATACTTGTGAAATGCTTATAAAAAGAGAGGTTAAAAAGGGGTAATCTCCAATAAAGATCTGAGTGTTATCTCAGATAAGTGTGGGAGCAACAAACAATTTTCTGTGAGAAATAACACAAGAGTGAATTTCAGAAGAAATGAAGTTAAGTTTTTCCCCCCCACCGAAAGGTCAGCATTTAAGGAATTGGCAATGGATATTCAAGAAGTTGAAGTTGTTTGTATAAAGTAGGGTTTCTCAAACAAAAAAGGTGGACAACATCATCAGCAAAACTAGACAAGATTCTGATTTCTAGTCAGTGGAAGAAAGTCATTAATATAAAAAATGAAAAGAGTGGGAGAAAGAATAGAACCTTGAGGAACAACAGCATTAGTTAAGATGTTAGAACACATGGAGTCATTTGCTATCACCTGCAATGAATAGTTGGAAATATGATTAAGAAATGGCAGATTGTACTGGGATATTTCAAAACAATTTATTAACCAACACATTTGATTCTTATATAAAATAACCTTGGAAAACAATATGGTATGTATGCATACCACTTCAGTGGCTACACATGCAAAATGTAAATTTATGTACATAATCAGAATAGGGTTAAGAACCAAAATAGAATAAATTACACTCAGAGAATGAGATATTATGGGAGATTCTTTCATAATGTGTCACCAATTGGGAAAACTAATGCATAAACCAGATACTGCTGCAGTTAAACAACATTAATTAAAGGTTGAAATATCATGGAGAGTGACATGCTTTGTTTCCCTATTAGGAAATACCAGTAAAATTGGGACTAAAATATATCATAAATTTTCATCCGCAATTACTGGCATTACAATAGTTATAATTCTTCTTAATATAAAAATCGGTTTTAATCAAACACTTGCTAAACACCTGAATTTTCATACAAATATGTTTACTTCGAAGAAAATAAATAAATTGATTCGATATCTGGTGCCAACATTTCTTGTGGCCAAGTGATTCTCTCTGCTATTAATAAAGCACCCACAAATATTAAATAGTTAGATTTAAATCCAGTTTTCTAAGCTCATCACACTAAAATTGGACTTTCACCCGAAGAACCATAAGTAGAGTCCAGAACAGAACAATACCTTTCTCTATGTGGGATGTACAATAATTAGAAAGAAAAGTATCACTGGAGATACCTGTGCTATTGTTCTCAAAAATTTAAGAAGGACATAAAGGAACAGAGAAGAGGGAAACTGAAATCAGATGTCGCACTTCTTCATGACAGTGCTTCTGTATACCAGTCCCATAAAGCAACTGCTGCTCTGAGAGACTAAATTCCAGGAGTTAACCAACCCACCCAATAGTACAGACCAAGCCACCACAGTGAGTATTTTCTCTTCAGAAATCTGAAGAACCAGCTGCATGGTCACTGATTTTCAACTCTTAACGAGGTGAAGAAAGTTGAAAAGGATATTTTCAGAGATCAGAATAGACTCCTTTTTTTTTTTTTTTTTTCCAGGTATTTCCTCTTTACCCTCAAAATGGAGGAAATGCATTGAACTCAAGGATAAGGATATGTATTGAGAAAAAAAAAAAATTATGAAGGTATATAATTACTAATTATATACCTTCTTAATTAAACAGTCTAACTCCAACTAACTTACTGCCCACTTGGTCACCTGATGCACTGCTCCTCCCTCCCCCATGGTGTAGCCATTAACCTGGGAGACAAAATCAATTCTCCCAATGCTAAAAGGCTGGATGTCCGCCAATCAATGAAATGGCAGATGTTGCCATTATGTGTGCAATATACTGCACATTTAATAGGTGGGAAAATTAGCTGGAGAGCCTTCTTGTCTACATCTGCTTGCTTGCTTATAAGCAATCAAGCAGATGCAGACAAAATGTGAATTATTTAATGTCGAAAATTACATTAATGACTTCTCAAAAACAATTTAATAAATGCAAAGGATCATTCACAATTTCAAGAGTTATGAATTATGGCCAGATAAAAGAATCAACCATGATGAAAAGTCTGCATTTTTGTTAGTGATGCTGCTATATACATGTTAAAAGCAACTTCTCCATTAGAAATTTTATATCCAAATATAATCCACACTACTTTCTTAACCCACATAGACTTGCAGAAACAATTTGGGACAATTTTGGCATAGTTTATGAAGTTATTTCTTGTGTAAAAAAGATTTTTGTAAAAGCCCTTGCACGGACTAGCTATTTACAGGTATATGCATCTTGGCCTTCCTCTTTCACCAGAGCCTATTTTGAAAAGGTGGATAGCATGGTTATGTGCAGCACTTTTATGCCAAAAACAGTCACTGGCATTGCTAAGGCAATTTTTCCAATTCTTTGGTTAGAAAACATTTGCTGTTCATCAAGCCTCGTTTAAACTTGAGGCATGAGAACTTTCTTTGAGCAGTGCAATTGAAGAGGTAGAGAACATTCAACTAGAAATTTCAACCATGCCTGAAGACAGGACAGAAAATGAGAAATAAATTTGATAATTTTTTTTAAAACAGAACACCTCATTTCATATTTTAAGGAAAATAAATGACTTTGTCAATGTGTCAAATGTGAAAAAACTGTCATTTCATGTAGAGGCTTCAAAGGCTCACATTTTTAAATTTTGCCCAGCCATGTCCTTTGAAGTAGAAGATTATTGTCTGCTTTTAAGATTTTGGAAAATAAATATCACAGATTTACAATGGGCCACATTGCAAAATAAATTGCAATTTACTATAACAAAGATTATTAAATGTAAAATGATACTTATTCTAAAACATTTAGTTTGTTACTTTTAAATCCTGAATATATTATTATAATAAAGGTAATAAACATAAAAATGTTATTGCAGATGTTACAGTAAAAACCCAAAATCCATTACTAGAGTTCTTACTAGTAAAAACAAGAAGGTCCTAAAGCATTCGACAAAACTAGTTTTAACTAGTAACAACTTAGTCAGCTGGTAAAAACTGAATCCAAAGTGTAACTCCTAATACTTACTGACATTTTTAGTAAAAATTGGTTTTTAGCATGTACCTTTTAGTAAAAACTAGTTCCTTTGAAATTGCAGTAAGAAACCACAAGAACGCTAAAATGTAATAGCAGGGAAGGTTAGACTTTAGACTCTCACACATGGATCTTTGTGACAGCAAATGATAGATTTACTCTGCCCCTGCTTAGCACTGCTTGGCTGCTAATCACTACAATTTTGCATTAGGGTGAATGCCATTCTGCACACAAGTAAAGCTGGCAGGAATACAACAGACAGACTGGAAACCTCACCTTTGATTTCATTAGTGAAAAAAAAGTCAGGTTAGTTTAAACTATCAAATTCATGACAGATTCAAGTGAAAAATGGTGCATACTAAACAATATGGACATTACATTTTTCACCAGAATCCATGCCAAATTTGGTGTTCTAAATTTAACCTTCCCCTCTATTATATTTTACAGTGTTCCTGTGGTTTCTACTAACAGAAATTTCAACGGAACTAGGTTTTACTAAAAAATTAGTAAATACCAGGAGCTGTGGCTTCTAGTTCTTAATAGTAAAAACTAGTTACATTAAATCATTAGGAGCTTCTTGTTTTAACAAGTAAGAACTGGTAGCGATGAATTTCAGGTTTTTTCTGTGACATATATAATAGTGTTTTAATGAATATTTTCATATATTCGACAGGACATTTATCAGGAACTAGCTAAGTTGAGGCTGCTCTGTTCACCAGCCTCAACTTAGCTACAGCCATGAGGCAAGAAAGCTGGTTCAAGAAGGAATGGCGATTGGGAGATAATAAAGTCTCATGATGGACCCTTCAATATCATCCGTACTGGCTATGGCCTGCCCTCAGGGTTAATTCCTGTTCATGTCAGTGAACAAACCATCTTGTGGTTGTGTGTCCATACCACTTTCTTTCAAGCACTCAGAACTTGTAATGATCCGGTGTGTACAAATCTGTGAAGTCAGCATATTCTTCCAAAATGGTAGGAGCCTCTGGAACAAGAATCAAGCTCTTCTTGATGTACTTGATTGATGACTACAGTTTTTATTGTAGCTGCTGAGATATGGCATTATGAGATACGAGATTATGTTACTCGATTTTGTCATAACTCATCCACCAATGCAATGCCCATATTCTGTTCAAGGACTCTTCATGTTGTGACATGCTGTCTGAAATCTATTTCATCTTATGACATAAAATAACTAATCATCTCTCTTCCAAACTTCTTTGCAACAGGACCAAATAGTAACTCCAACTGCTGCCTCAAAATTGATATCTTTTTCTTCCCAGACATCCTTGACAAATCTTTAAAACCAAACTCTCATTCATTCTTATTTACCTCCACACTGTAAATGCTACAGAGATACTCCTATCCCAAAGCAGGCAAAACCCAGGAGTCAAATGATTTCAGGTCTATTTTTATTTGCTTTCCTTTACTAAAGCTTTTAATCAAAAACTCTTGAAACCACTTTTTAGGAAAATTTTTGCTATTAGACCAGCATCAATTCATTATGGAATCTTAGCACTTTTTCCTGAAATGGGCCTTCTTCAACTCATTAACAAAATTTACACAAAATGGCAGAAAAACACAGATATAAGGAATGCAGAACTGGAATTTGGGGAATACAATGTGTACAGGAAAGATAGAGACAGGATAGGAAGGGAGGAGGGGTTATGCTATTGGTTAAGAAACAAATAAAATCCAAGAAAGTACAGCCAGTTGACATGGCTGGACAGTGCAGTGTCGAGTCAGTTTGGTGTGACATAAGCACTGGGAAAGCAAAATTGAGAGTGGGAGTGTGTTATAGGCTTAATGACTGATGAGTATAATAAACAACTGTACAGGAAGGGAGGAGGGGTTATGTTACTGGTTAAGAAACAAATAAAATCCAAGGAAGTACAGCCAGTCGACATGGCTGGACAGTGCAGTGTCGAGTCAGTTTGGTGTGACATAAGCACTGGGAAGGCAAAATTGAGAGTAGGAGTGTGTTATAGGCTTAATGACTGATGAGTATAATAAACAACTGTACAGAGAAACAGAGTGGGCCAGTAAATCGGAGTGTCTCATAATGGGTGATTTTAATTTCCAGTTATTGACTGGAATTTTTGGTTGGTCACTCGCACACTAGCAAGGCTTTTGTGGGTTTATTGGATGACTGTTTTCTACAGCAGCATGTTCAGGAGGCAACTAGAGGGAGTAATATTCTTGATCGGATTATCAGTAATGATTCTTAATGCATTAAGAATCTGCAGATAAAGGAACCACTAAGTGGCCGTGATCGCAGTGTGCTGAAGTGGGATTTACTCAAAGAGGTAACTACTACTACTATTAGGGGTAAAGGGAAGGGTTTTTGCTTTCATAAAGGTGACTACAGTGGTCTGAGACACTATTTAAATTCTATATGGTGGGACCAACTGATGATGTTACCAACAGCAAATTCAAAATGGGAAGCATTCAAAGAACTAATCTTGGAAGCTACTAGGCTTTTCATACCAACTAAAAAAATATTGTTCAAGATTTAGGCCTAAATGGATGTCAGATGAACTAATTAGACATGTGGCATAGAAGAAAAATGCATGGGATACATATAAATTAACAGGTGACACGGAAGCCTATGACAGATATAAGCTGGTCTGTAACCAAGTCACAAAGGAGGTTAGTCAGACAAAGGCAGATTACGAGAAATCTTTGGCAAAAAAAAACTCTAGAATAAACTAGAACTCTTATATAAACTCTCACTTATATAAACTCTAGAAGGAAGGGGATGAATCAGATTAGTCCACTTGATATTGATGGTTCAACTGTTGATGATCCTGCTCAAGTAGCTAACAAACTAAATGAATATTTTGCATCTACATTCACACATGAGGAGTTATTCGGGGAGGGGAATGCCAGAGGTGTATTAAACTCTGACAGTAAGCTAGATAATCTTGTAATAACTGAGAGTAAAGTGAAGGAGAAATTGGTGAAGATAAACATAAGAAAGGCACCTGGGGTGGATGGAATCTATCCAGTTATATTAAAGGAGGTAGCAAAGGAAGTAAGCAAACCCTTAGCCATAATTATGAGAGCTTCCAGGGACTCAGGGGAGGTACCCATGGACTGGAGATGCGCAAATATGACCCCAATCCACAAAGGAGGATCAAAGGGAGACAGGTAATTACAGACCTGTTAGCTTAACTTCTGTTCCAGGGAAATTAATGGAGGCACTGGTTAAAGAAGCATTGCAGGATCATCTAGACAAGACTTCAGTTATAGCTCAGACACAGCATGGGTTTGTTAAGGGGAAGTCCTGTCTGACCAATTTGATTGGATACTATGATGTGGTCACAAAGAAACTGGATGCATAGAATAATTTTGATATCATATATTTGGATCTTAGAAAGGCTTTTGATACAGTTCCACATGGAAGACTGCTGCACAAATTGGAGAAGTGTGAAATTGGAGGTAAACTGCTGCTATGGATACAGGGATGGTTGAGTGGGAGAAGACAGAGTGGTAATCAATGGACACTGCTCTTCGTGAATTAATGTTATTAGTGGAGTCCCCAAGGGTTCAGTGTTGGGTCCATTGTTGTTTTCTGTATTTATTAATGATGGTATATCAGGCTTAATAGTCAAGTTTGCAGATGATATGAAGGTCGGCAGGGTTGTTAATGACACTAATGACAGTACGTTGCCTCAACAGGATCTGGAAAAGTTGAGCAGGTGGGCCGAGAGGTGGCAAATGAAGTTTAACATTGACAAATGTAAAGTACCACGTAGTAACCCCAGAGTAAGGTAACAACTGTGTGGTACTACACCGATAGTGGTGGAGAGTGAAAAGGACCTGGGGGTAATTGTGCAGGCAGATATGAAGTTTTCTGAGCAGTGCAGATGGTTTGCAAGAGTTGTTTGGTTTTTAGGAGCATTAGCAACTAAGGCCATATTGCTCCGGGAAATGCGGTGGTCATTCCCTGACCTTTCCTCATCCTCCGTATTTGGTGGTGACGGGCTCGAACCCCGGTCTAATCAAGAAGCGTGTGCTACGCACTGCTGCTCCTTCCCACCTGGCTACGGAGGCGCCGCAAATTACAGTGTCTAGAGACTAGGCACCTGCGAGGTGATCTGATTGAGGTGTATAAAGCCTTGAATGGTTTGAGCATGCTCAATGCTGATGGGATTCTTCCTCTTGCTCAGAATAATCGCCTGAGAGGGCATAAATTCAAATAGAGGAAAGACAGTTGTAGGATAGATGTGCGGAAGTTTGCCTTTAGCCAGAGCAGGTGGTTGATTGGTGGAAAAAACTTCCATCTGTCGTTGTAGAAGTTGATAGCTTAAATAGATTCAAGGCAGAACTAGACAAACATTTGGAGTGAGTGGATGGGTGAAATGAAAAGTGTGTGTGTTTTTTTTTTTGGCTGATGCTATTTAAGTTTGCTTTCTTGCATCATGTGCATATGCTAATGCTAATAGATAAAATATGTTTTTTTGTTATTATTAATTAAAAGAGGAATCTGCACTACTTCCTTGATATCGCTGCTACATTCAACTGAGCTCCCGTTGGTGCTCTCATAGCTCTGATCCAGAACTATTAGTGCAGCTCAGGATCACTGCTGAAAGTGGTTTGACAGTTACATCTGGATTCTAAACTTCTCTTCTCAGTCCACAACACAAAACGTCAGTCTACCACTATAAGAGAACCTAGAACATTATACAGGAATTACGCTAGTAGGGAAAAGGAGGTGTTATCCCTTTGTATAAGGCAATGGTCAGGCCATGCTTTGAGTACTGCATACAGGTCTGGAGGCCACATTTTAGGAAGGATGTTGAGATGCTTGAGCATGTACAGAGAAGGGCAACAAGATTGGTGAGGAGAATGAAAGGATCCTCTTACCAAGAGGGTTAAATTCTGCAAATTGCAGTGGCTGCAGACTACGCACTTGTGAGGTGATCTGATTGAGGTGTATAAGGCCTTGAATGGGTTGAGCACATTGAATTCTGATGGGATTTGTCTGCTTGATCAGATTACAAACCTGAGAGGGCATAAATTCAAACTGAGGAAAGACAGTTGCAGAATAGATGTGCAGAAATTTGTCTTTAGCCAGCAGGTGATTAATTGCTGGAATAAACTTCCATCTGTCATTGTGGAAGTTGACAGCTTAAGTAAATTCGAGGAGGAACTGGACAAACTTTTAGAGGGAATGGATGTGTGAAATTGGCTTTTTTTTGGCCGATGCTGCATAAGCTCATACACTTGCTTTCTTGCCTCACATGCCTCCATTACTACTACTACCTCACTCTCATTCATAATCTGAACAGTATATTTTGCAAGAAGTTCCTTTTTTTAAACCTGTCTACCATTGCTAATCTTGTCTTTAGTCTTTCAACCTATAAAAAACTAACTGCCTGTGTAGTCAACCTAGACTAATATTGTTTTTATTCAGGTAACATCACCTATTTGGGAAAATCCATTAAAAACTTGAAACAACTTTCAAAACCCTAATGGGGGTTCTATCATCAGACAGCAAGTAGCCCTATTAGCAACCTTGTATTCAGCGGTGAACAGACGTATCAAATCTAAATGGGCCACGCAGTATATCAGAAGAAAACTTCCAATTGGAAACGTACATCGTATTATGTGGATGTTAAACTCATATAGAAAATCTGCACAAAGCCAATATAATATTACAGCACTTAATGTTTTACAGCAAACTCTGTTAAAATCCAGCTCATCCTTATCAATCAATTCGGTCCTGGAGAGATTGTGCAAGGCTCATGGGGATAGAATTTTTGTAAGAGTGGTCTGTGCTTGTTAACAGGAGAGTGCTCCTCAAGGAATGGGATACACTTAAATATAAAGGGTGCAAGAATATTTGCTGATGCTATTAAGGCAGTGGTAGACGGGTTGGAAAACTGATAGCTTGGGGAGATTCACAGACTAACAGGAGCCAGATACAGAGGTGAAAGTGATTCTTGCACTGCTTCTACTGGAATGAGAAGCAGTCTGGAAAACAAGGTAATGGGTTTTTTTTTTTAAAAACTGCTGTGCTTCATTGCAGAACAAGTTAATACATGGACTTTGTTAGGCTAGCTAAGAATAAGAACAGGTGCATATATATTTAGGTGTACACCAATGCTTGGAGTTTACTAAATAAATATGATGAATTTGAGTGTTGGTAAAAACTTCAAAGACAGATATTGTTGGGATATCACAGAGATGGTGTCACAGATATAAGAAATCCAGAATTGGAATTTGGGGAGTACAATGTATACAGTAAAGATAAACAGGATAGAAATTGAGGAGGGGGGGGGGGTTTGCTGTTAGTTAAGAAACACAAAATCTAAGGAAGTGCATCCAGTTGATATGGGTGGATAGTGCAATGTTGAGACAGTTTGGTGTGATGTAAGCACTGGGAAAGCAAGACTGAGAGTAGGAGTGTGTTATAGGCCTAATGACTCTGATCAGTACAATGAACAAAACTGTACACAGAAAATAGAGTGGGCCAGTAAATCAGATGGTCTTGTAATGGGGGATTTTAACATCCCAGATAATGACTGGAACTTGTGGTTGGCCTCGCACTCTAGCAACGCTTTTATGGATTTATTGGATGATTGTTTTCTACAGCAGCATGTTCGAGGGGCAACCAGAGGGAGTAAAACTCTTGATCTGATTATCAACAGTGATTACTCATGCATTAAGAATCTGCAGAGAAAGAAACCACTAGGTGGCAGTGACCACAATGTACTGATGTGGGATTTACTCAAAGCTGTAACAACATCAGGGGTAAAGGGAACAATTTTTGCTTTCATAAAGTTGGCCATAGCAGCCTCGGACAATTTTTAAATTCTATAGTGGGACCAACTGATGATGTTACCAACAGCAAATTCTAAATGGGAAACATTCAAAGAGTAATTTTGAAGCTACTAGGCTTTTTGTCCCAACTAAGAAATATTGTTCAAGGTTTAGGCCTAAATGGATG
Source organism: Mastigoproctus giganteus (assembly GCF_048544385.1). NCBI lineage: Eukaryota > Metazoa > Arthropoda > Arachnida > Uropygi > Thelyphonidae > Mastigoproctus > Mastigoproctus giganteus. The sequence goes on from NC_143580.1 coordinate 142,015,019, forward strand.
TCAGATGAACTAATGAGACTTGTGGCAGAGAAGAAAAATGCATGGGACGCATATAAATTATCAGGAGAGACAGATGCCTATGGTAGATGTAAGATTGCCTGTAATCAAGTCACAAAGGAGGTTTGGCAAGCAAGGGCAGATTATGAGAAATCTTTGGGAAAGGATGCAAAGAAAAACAGTAAAGACTTCTTTACTTATTTAAACTCTAGAAGGAAGGGGATGAATCAGGTTGGTCCACTGGTATGGATGGCTCGATTGTTGATGATTCTGCTCAGGTAGCTGACAAACTGAATGAGTATTTTGCATCTACATTCACACATGAGGAATTCTGTAGGGAAGTGGAGGCCAGAAGCTTATCAAACACTAACCGGGATTTAAATGATTTTTTAATAACTGAGAGCAAAGTGGAGGAGAAATTGCTGAAGTTAAATATAAAACATCTGGGGTAAATGGAATCTATCCAGTCATATTAAAGAGGTGTATAAGTAAGCAAACCCTTAGCCATGATAATGAAAGCATCCTTGGACTCAGGGGAGATCCCCACGCACTGGAGATGCTAATGTATCCCCAATTCACAAAGGGGATCAATGGGTGACACAAGTAATTACACACCTGTTAAACTAACAGGTATTACTGGTTAATGTTTAATGTGTGTTTAATGGTCTGTTAATATACCTTCTGTTCCAAGGAAAATAATGGAATCACTGGTTAAAGAAGCACTACAAGATCATCTAGACAAGGACGCAGTTATAGTTCAGACACGGCATGGGTTTGTTACGAGGAAGTCTTGTCTGACCAATTTGATTGAATACTATAATGTGGTCACAAAGGAACTGGATGCAAAAAATAACTTTGATATCATATACTTGGATTTTAGGAAAGCTTTTGATATTGTTGCAAATGGAACACTACGGTAGATATTGGAGCAGTATGGCATTAAAGGCAAGTTGCTGCTATTGATAAAGGGATGGCTGAGTGGGAGAAGCCAGAGAATGGTAATCAGCGGAAACTGCTCTTTGTGGACTAATGTTATTAGTGGAGTCCCTGAGGGTTCTGTGTTGGGCCCATTGTTATTTTCTGTATTTATCAATGATACTGATGAAGGTATATTCAGGCTTAATGTCCAAGTTTGCAGATATGAAGGTTCAGAGGGTTGTTAATGACAGTATGCTACATCAACAGGATCTAGAAAAGTTGAGCACAGGGACTGAGAGGTGGCAACTAAAGTTTAATATTGACAAATGCAATGCACTGCATACAGGTAGCAGTAACCCCCAGAGAAATGTATCAACTGGGCCACCGCCCAGTTAGTACATTTCTTGGTGGTACAGTTGTAACACCAACTGGGCCACCGCCCAGTTGGTGTTACACCCAGGGTAGTGGAGAATGAAAGAGTTGGGGGGGGTAATTGTGCAATCAGACAGGAAGTTTTCTGAGCAGTGCAGGCAGGCTGCCAGAGTAGGTTGAGGTCTTGTCAATGATATACAGGAATTTTGCAAGCAGAGATAAGGAGGTGATTATCCACTTGTATAAGGCAATGGTCAGGCCACACCTTGAGTACTGTATACAGGTCTGGAGGCCTCATTTTAGGAACAATGTAGAGTTCTAGAATGAGTACAGAGAAGTGCAACAAGACTGGTGAAGGGAACAAAGTGGTGCACTTATGAAGAAAGGCTTAAGTTCTGCAAGTTGCGGCATCTGGAGACTAGTCACCTGCAAGGTGATCCGATCGAGGTGTATAAGGCCTTTAATGGTTTGAGCAGGCTCGATGCTGACGGGATACTTCCACTTGCTCAGATTAAGAACCTGAGGGGACATAAATTGAAATTGAAGAAAGACAGTTGTAGAACAGATGTGTGGAAATTTGCATTTAGCCAGCAGGTGGTTGATTGCTGGAACAAGCTTCCATCTGTCGTTGTGGAAGTTGACAGCTTAAATAAATTCAAGGCAGAGCTACCCAAACTTTTGGAGTGAATGGGTGGGTGAAATGGGACGTTCTTTTTTTGGCTGATGCTATATAAGCTTGCTTTCTTGCATCATATGCTTCTACTAATACTAATGCCAATGGTAACATTTTCCAAAGGGGAAAAAAAAAAAAAAAAAAAAATTGAAATTTTACAAACTGGAAATATTAATAAAATAATCCAGCACTCATACAACAATTGCATGTCTAAGAATCTATGAAAAATTGTTTCTTTCTTTATAAGATGGTTGCAGAACTACTGGGTCTTTAATCTGTTTTTTGCAGCCAGTTGGATTTAAACTGAATGGATATTACAATGGTCTCAATTCTCACAGAACAAATTTGCCTTTGCAAAGGGTTGTCCTGGTATTATACTACCTTCAAAGAGATAGCTCTACAAAAGATTAATTGGCCACTTGCTTAAATTGGTGAGGGTTGCCTATGATAGCCTGTTTTTAGAACTAACTGGTCCCTTATTAGATAGCAGTGGTCTCTAGTAACAATATGCAAACAAAACAGCTGTAAAGAACTTGTTCGATGTGAAATGTTATGCAGTATACAATACAGAGCTTTCAAAGTTTAATTTAATTACTGCTATCTGTTAAAAGTGCAATACTAGGGCAACACATTACAAATGAAAGTTTGTTCTGCTGTGAGGATTAACCAAGCAGTGGGTTGCACCCCCATTTATAGCAAAAAGTTGACCATTTTCTTTTTAATATTTTGAAAACGTTTTTGAGATTTTTTTAAATTCTGTTTGAACACTCAATATTTCATCATTTCTCAATGGATTTTTCTCAATATTTGAAACTACATACACTTTCTACATACACAGCCATTTTGAAAGAATACTGGGTTTCATATTATCATATTCATGCTGTGAAAACAATAATAAATCTTTCAAAACTAACTAGTGAAAGCAACTAGTGAGGGAGGAAAAACAAGTAACCTGAAGTTTTATACAAATTCAGCATCAGCAATTGTCCAGTACAATGCCATTCTTCAAACAGTTGCAAAAACAGTGGCAAGGTGCCTGACAGGTTCTTGTGCCAAATTTCTATATGAAAATTGTACGCAAATCACTTCAGAAACTACTGCATATTATTATCATATTCATGCTGTGAAAACAATAATAAATCTTTCAAAACTAACTAGTGAAAGCAACTAGTGAGGGAGGAAAAACAAGTAACCTGAAGTTTTATACAAATTCAGCATCAGCAATTGTCCAGTACAATGCCATTCTTCAAACAGTTGCAAAAACAGTGGCAGGGTGCCTGACAGGTTCTTGTGCCAAATTTCTATATGAAAATTGTAAGCAAATCACTTCAGAAACTACTGCAGTAAAAGTCTTAACTTATTTACAAAAGTAGAAAAAAATTTCAGAATTTTAATCAAGTAACAGCTAATACAGGAATGTTATTTTTGAGAGGCATCTGTGAGGTGCTGCACCATTGCTGAAAGGATGAAACAGATGACAAGACAAGATATTCATATAAAATAAATGTTTACAAATTAAATAAGTTCGATTGTTAATACAGTATTAATTAGCACTACATTAATAATGTGCACTGCCCCGATTAACTGGTGGGCCATCGGTTAATCGGAGCAGATGTTTATTTGGGACAAATCTTAAAGACCAGAACCTAATCAAGAAAATAGCCAGGGTTTTCTTCGCTTGATTGGGACAACATGCCATTTAATCAGTGCAGAAGACTGCAGCACTCGAGATTACCCTACGAGTGTCTCCGACCATACAACATGGTCCGATCGGATTTCTGGAGATCACAACCATAAAAACAATTAGCAGTTTCCGGTTTATTGGGCTTTTCTATTAGTGCAATCTATTATAAACAGATAGTAAACTTGATCTTATTGAATTTGTGATAATACCGACACCTGGAGTTCTGTGGGTTTACATTATTATGGTGAAATGTTTCCCCTTCCATGAAATCTTCAATTATATAAAAAACAAATTTTCTCTTCATTCATATTTTTTAAGCATCGTAACTTGTTACTCCGTTCTCACCTGTGCATATCGTGTTAGTTGCAATATGTGTGTGCTGTGTTCTTTGTCATTGATTGCTTATCTTTTTTACTGTTTAAAATTTTAACCCCCCCCAAATGTCAGTGAACAGAAATATCAACTAGTTTGTGTGTACATATTAATTAAGCTATGCACATAAGTGTAAATTTATTTTTATCTTGCTAATCTGTGGAAAATATTCTTCCAATTTTCACGAATCATTTAATTTTTAATTGATAAGTGTAAATTTGTGCTTAATATATCCTTACTTTTATAGCCTGTGGATAATATTCCTCCTATTTTCGCTTATTAGAATTGCTGTTTAATAGAATTAAAATTCAATTCACAAATGTGATCACAATGACTGGTGCTTACTACATATCGTACAGTGAACATACTTTACTATGGTGAGTCCATTGTGATGTGATTTGATCGTACAGAGAATCAATCGTAATGCAAGGGTACACTGTGTTTTTAACTATTTATGTAAAACTTTGCATAATTGGGGCAGCAGCTTAACCGGGCCAAAATGCACTATCCCGATGTGTCCCAAATAACCAGAATCCACTGTACTCAACATTCAGTGGAATGCGATTCTCCAAAACTGCTCAACCATTAAGTATCTCTCTCTCTCTCCAAAATCTGTAAAATTTTAAAATCAAGCACCCATCAATCCCAAGGATGCCAAATTTTATAGAGTTTAGTACAGGCCCACGAGCTTTAATTGTATTTTTGAAAAAAGTTTACTTATTTTATGCCTTCTGCGATGCCTTTTTGAAAAACAAATTTGTATATGTAATACATTATAGAATTTGTTGACTTGTAAATTGTTTTATCATCTCCGTATTGTTCAAATTGAGATAGAATTAGAAATTGTGTGCAAACCAGAGGGAGCCAACGGGCGCTTTTATAATGGTATAATTTGCGATTATAAACTAACTGTGTGAAACTACGGTAACAGATGACCGGTGATGACGACAATGGCTTTGCTGCGGTGGTGGAGTAATAGGATAGGACTGTTGACTGGCCGCAGTTCCAATCTGTTTTCTCTGACGGTCATCCCGCAGTTAGTTTTTTTGCGTTATCTTCGGTTATCATCTTGGTGCCAGTAGCTATAAAAATAATATTTACGCCCTTTTAAAAATGAATAAAAAATGAAAAATTCAACAAGGGCATCATGTCTTCAATAAAGAGTGGAACACAAAATTTTTTTTTTTTGCTAACATAAATAACAAGACTATTTGTCTCATCTGCCGGGAGTGTCTCAGTGCTGAAAGAGTACAATATTAAAAGACATTCCACTACTAAACAGTTCGTATATGGTGCCAATTTAACTCCAGAAGCAAGAAAGAAAACTGCTGATGGATTGATTCAAAATTTATCTAGACAACAAAATGTGTTTACGCAGCTAACTAAGGAACAAGAAGCTACTGTAGAGGCAAGTTTTGTTATTTCTCATATAATTGCAAAAAGCAACAAGCCTTTTTTCTGATGGAGACTATAGTAGTAAAGAATATATGACTGAAGCTGTGGAATTATATGTCCTGACATTAAACACAAATTTGAGAATATAAGTTTATCTCAGCGAACCGTAGTAAGAAGAATTGAATGTATCAATACAAATTTGAATGAGCAATTATTATCAGTATTAGAATCCATAACATGGTACTTGATAGCTCTCAACGAAAGTAATGACCAAAAGAATACTGCACAGTTATTAATTTTCATACGTGAATGTACCATTAATTTTGAAATTATTGAAGAGCCTCTTTCAATGGAATCTCTTAAAGACCAAACAACAGGAGCTGATATATTTGAAAAAGCTGAAAAAATGCTTAACAAGATATAATTTACAATAGAACAAAATGGTAAGCGTAACAACTGATGGAGAACCAAGTTTGACAGGTAAAAATGTTGGAGCATTAAAGAAAATTATCCTGATTATAATTTAATTACAATTCATTGTATTATACAACAACAAGTATTATGTTAAAATGTGTTAAAAGTTGAACATGTCACATCTTGTATTATTAAACTAGTAAATTTAATACGATCGAGGGGCCTGAAACACAGACAATTCGTTAATTTTCTTCAAGATATTGAATCCAAGTATACACAAATTCCTTATCATAGCCAAATTCGATGGCATAGCTTAGGAAAAGTTCTTCGGCGAGTATGGGATCTTAAAGATGACATCATTCTATTTTTAAAACTGAAAAATATTATGGACTTTCCCGAATTAACTGATAATAACTGGATGTGATTTTGCATTTACCCTGGACATCGTGACACACTTAAATACTTTCAACACCGTGTTACAATGGAAAATATTATACGCCCATGATATGGTAAAAAGTTTGAATGGATTTCAATTAAAACTCCAGTTGTTCCTTCGACATTTATTGATTAACAAGGTAGACCACTTTCCAACCATGAAGTTGCTGAAGATTCCAGAAAATAAATTTGAAAAATATTGTGAAATTATCAACGCTTTGAATGACGACTTTTCACGAAGTTTGGCGACTTCTGAAAAATCGAGACAGGTTTGGAAATAGTGCGCGACCCATTTTCAATAGAAACTGATAGTGCACCGAGTGAACTACAACTTCAGATTATAGATCTGCAGTGTGATACCAATTTAAGGGAATTGCACCGTCATGAGGAAATCTGTAAATTTTATAATACTCTTAATTCGGACAAATTCGACGAACTTAAAGATTTTGCCTGAAAAATGTTGGTTATTTTTGGATCAACCTACATATGTGAACAAACATTTTCCATCATGAATCTAAATAAAAATTCTTTACGATCAAGCACCACCGATGAACATTTACAAGCAGTTTTAAGAATCTCAACTACAAAATTAACACCCGAAATTAAAAATATGTTAAAAGATGTAAAACAGTTCCATTCATCTCATTAAATTCTTGGTTGTTAGAGGATAATTTTTTTTTTTGTTATATTTCTTCTTCATAATAACAAATAATATATATCTAAAAATAGTATTTTACGTGCGGCCCACCTTCTTTTCGAATTCCTAATGTGGCCCTTCAGCCAAAGAGTTTGCCCAGGCCTGGTTTAGTATATAATCAATAAAATTTACATTTGTAATAATCCCCCTTTTATTAATTATGTTGTCAGCTCTTATACCTCTGGGTACCTACCTGCCCACCGATGAGGCAAAATACCTTCAAAATGGTGCCAAGTGAGAATAAGTAACAGCAGACTTCTCTAATGACACTTATTCGAAGTGTCACAGGAAGGCACTTGTGAAAGATTTCACAATATGAGATATAATTATGAGATCTTAACATACAAACCTCAGTTTGTTTAAAATTCAACTTCATCTCTTAAAATTATATATTTATGTAATAATGATGAAATTGCACTAAATATCGACATAGATTAGCTAATTAATAAAAAAAAATGCATTAAAAAATCTACTAATAAATCTTAAATCTTGTTTCAAAAGTAGAACCTTAATTTCTCTACTATCTTCCTTTTTTCCTTCAGTGTAGAAATTTTATCTTTCATCTTTTCGGCTTCTCTCTTCTCGGAAAGGTTATCAGTCTTAACAAAAACTTCCTTCCTTTCATCTTCTGCAGTATTTATATTTGAATTATCATCTCCCAAACCTTTACAAGACAAAACATCATAATTATTTTAAAAATGGAGAATAGGTATCTAATGTTATTTTAAAATATCATGCACAATTAACTACTCTTCAATTAGAACTCTTCAATACACATAATACTGCTTATTATACAATTTGCTATGCTAATCTGAAAAAGGAAAATTTCTTAAATAAACTGTTAATGACTAGAATAATCTTCATAAATATTAATTATACAGCAAAACTTCCCAAATCCGGCAGTCCATTAAGTGGCACCATACGTATTCTGGCTGTGTTTAGAAAAATGAGAACCCAACAAACTAATGAAGAATTGCCAAATTTAGCTCAGTTGTTATTGTCATACTACACCAATGCAATACATCTACCTATGTGTGCTTAAAAACTAATTTATGTGTCATGCAGGCTGAAAAATCCCATCCTCCACCTGACACTGCTAACTACAAATCCTGATTTAGGAAGTCTTTAAGAACTCCTTCAGTATCCAATGGAATTCAAACTCATACCTCTCTAAATGAATGACAAGAGATGAAACCATTATATTGTAATGGAAGGCAGTCTAAGAACTGTCTTCCATTACAATATTAGGCTAAGCAGTATATTAAAGATGACTGTGGATTTCAACACCATAAAAGATTTTAGAACACTCAAATGTCATCAAGATTTTTGTTAGGTCACTGAATTGAATTGTATAATTACTAATTTGGTGAACAAAACATCAAATTGCCTAATTTGGTGAACAAGATTAGAAACTTGCATATTAATAAGTGATGGATTAGTCAGTTCTTGGATTTCATGATTTGTAATAGTTCCCAAACTTTTTAGATATTGTTTACAAATGCCACTGATAACACCTACTTTTATCTATTTATATTTGTTCATATGTGCCTTAAAGAAAATTAAGTATCCCAGAGGGTTGCCATACACAAGTACACACACCTACTTGTGGAAAGGGTTGTATTGTTAAAGATGCTTGACACTGGGACTTTGACAAAGTGACTGTATGAAACTTTTTGTTTTTCTTCTTCCACATGTACTATACATTACTTTTCTCTCAAAAAAGGCTATGTAAAATCAGTATTTTTTGACTATGATTTATTTAACCACATGAAAAACAAAAAATTCTTAGATCTGTATTTCAATCAGACCAATTGAAATCCAGCAATTATTATTTCTTTGTTATCTGCCCATCCAATGATAGCATTAATTAGAAATAGCACAACATTAGTGCTATTGTAGCCAACTTAGCCATGGAAGAGCAGGAGTCTAGAATTTTTAATGGATCTGCTCTGCCTCCATCCCCATGCGTGCATGGGTATGTCGACAACATGTTCACTATTATACAGAGGGGAGGAGAGGACGATGTTCACAACTTCCTCAATGGCTTTCCCCCCCTTACATTCAGTTTACCTTGGAGGCAGAAACAGATAGTACACCCCTTTTTTTTGATGTGTTGGTTTGTTGGGATAGCGCCAGAGTAAAAACTGGAGTGTATAGGAAACCATGTGCCAGGGGTCAGTATAAGCATTACAGCATGGCACAAGCCAACACTCATAAAAAGTGTAATTAGGACCCTATAGGACAGGGCTGAGTCACACTGCAGCACCTCCAAGGATAGACTGGAAGAGATTAAACAGGTCACAGCAAATCTCCAAAAATGCGGCTACCCCCAGATTTTGGACAAACATATTCGAGAAGTTGAACATGGGCAGAGAAAGGCTTAACAGAATGGATCTCTAGAATATTACAGATTTCCAGACGCACTCTGTGCAGATACCAGGGTAGAGACTGCACACAGTCATGTGAAAGGTAAAAGAACCTGTACCCATCGAGGAATTGTATATGAGTCAAATGTCGGGATTGTGGGAAGTGTTATGTTGAAGAAACAGAACACAGGTTTAAAGATCATAAGGGGAAACATACTGGAGCAATAGAGATCCCAGAATATATGGGAAATCTGCTGTGGCTGAGCAGTTTTGGGAAGAGAACCATCAAATCTCCAAGCGATGCTGTCATTGTTGATTGCATAAGTACTGGAACTGGAAATGGCTCAAGAGGTTGCAGATTTGTTCTTCAGAACATAATACCATCAACAGAAATAAGGGGTCCGTATTCGCTCCCCCTTTGAGACTAATTTTTGAATGGGATGAACGGTTCCACTTGGCATGCTCTCAAGCCATTTCCAGTCTCCGTGTATGCATGGAGAATAATTCCCACGCTCTTATAGTAACACGTGATGCTAGCCATGATCCTGCTGATGCTACTTAAGGATGTGCCATGACAGTAAAGTTCCACTGTCGATAAAGGAGGTAGTCACCTTTGAAAGCTATGGTATTGTTTTATCACTTCAATTTGTAATATTTTATGTATATTTGAATTTTATGTATTTTAATTTTATCTTTATCGCTTTTAACTCTACAGCTGTCAGTGTATTTTACTTTTACATCAAATTTTTTTTTCCTGTTTTATTTTTATTTTCTTTTAATAAAATTTTGGTTACATACGGTTGGTGTATTCAACTGCAGTTATTATGAGAAATAACTAACTGGCATGTCCGAGAATCTTGGACCACATCTGATCACAGAGCAATAACTGTTAACCTTATCTGTCGATTGGAGGCCTCCCCCCAACACACACACTTTGACATAGCAAGAAGCTGACTGAGAACCTTTCGACAAACCTCAGAACAGGAGTTAGCAAAGTGTAACCTAACTCCTAAGCCAGCAAAAACAACTGGAATTCACTGCAAAAAAATTATCTATGTCTTAATGTAATTCCACCATGAGGAAAAAAACAACCTAGAATAAATGCAGTTCCCTTCTAGTCCCTTGAAATGGAATCCCTCTGGCAAAAGGTAAACTGGGCCAGAAAAAATCTGTTTGAAGTGGAAATTGTCAATAAATTCTCCACAGCTGACTGGGAACCTTTCGGCAAACCTCAGAACAGGAGTTAGCAATGTGCAACCTAACTCCAAAGCCAACATAAACAACTACAATTCCCTGCAAAAAAAAAAATGTTATTTTATTTTTTTTTATGAAAATCCCAAACACGAGAGGTATTAGAACCTATAGTACTTAGTACCGTGCTTGGGTTGGAGGTTGAGAAGACAAAAGAAGATATTTGTTGACATTAGACTTTAACTTCTGTAGACTGTAATTTTCAGGAAATACGTATAAAGCAAGGTTGTTCCAGAAAACGGCAGTTGAATGAATAAACGAGGAAGATGAAAAGTTGGTTCTGTGAGTTTGAATTTGGACAGTAAATGGATGCTGGCTGGTGGCAGCACGTGTTCGGACTGTTTTGAAAGAGAGAGTGGGAATTATAGAAGTCAATTCAGAAGAACAGTGCCCACGAAAGTAGCTGTAGAAAAGGCATACAGCAGAAACAGTATATCTATGAGGCAGCAAGTGGAGAGACTCTGTTAGAGAGGAGTCATTAATTAACCTAACTACCCTCTTCTGAATGGAATCTAGAAGCCTGAGAGAGGTTTTGGGGGCACCACCCCAGTTGTGGGAACAATATTCCATGGCAGGGCGAATTTGCGATTTGTACAGAGTGAATATCTGTTTGGAAGAAAAGTAACGCAGAGAGTGAAAGAGAAAACCAAGTTTTTTAGATGCAGAGGAAGCAATATTTGTAATGTGCTTGTGCCAAGAGAGAAGTCAGGGTAATCTCCAAAAGAGATATATCATTTTGCCTAGAAATTGGAGTGACACCAAACATAAGCATAGGAGCAGAAGAATCCTTTTTGTGAGATATAAGACAAGACTGAATTTTAGAAGGATTGAAATGAACTAAGTTGTCTTTGCCCCACTGGAGAATTACCTGGAGATCAGCATTTAAGGAATTGGTAGCAGATATTCGAGAAGTTGAAGCTGATTGAGCAGTGCAAGGTTTCTCAAAATGGAAAGTAGAATGCAATGTGCTATCATCAGCAAAACTATGGATAGGATTTCCAGTCAATGGAAGACGGTCATTAATATACAATAGGAAAAGAGTAGGGGAAAGAACTGAACCTTGGGGGACACCGGCATTAGTGGAGAAGTTAGAAGACAGAGAGCCATCTACCATCACCCTCAATGAGTGATAAGAGAGAAAATTGAATACCAAATTACAAAAAACAGTTGGCAAACCATAAGATAGAAGCTTGTTTGGAAGACCTTCATGCCAAACACGATCGAAAGCCTTTGAGATGTCAAGAGCAACTGCTTGTGTTTCACCAAACTTATCCATTGAATTTGTCCATAAATGGGTAACATAAGCCAGAATATCACCAGCGGATCGACACTGACGGAATCCATACTGGCATTGTTGATCAGAAGGAAGGTTTCTAGGTAGTTTAAAAGTTGGCGGTTAATTGATTTCTCCATTACTTTAGAAAGAGTAGAAGTAATTGCAATGGGATGATAATTGGATGGGAGGGATCTGTCACCATTTTTAGGAACTGGCTGGATATGAGCAAATTTCCAAGCAGAAGGAAAAACACCTTTGGAATAAGAAAGTGAAAAAAAAGGTGGCAAAGAACAGGAGTAAGTTCAGGAGCACAGGTTTTGAGAACAAGTAGAGAAATACCATCAGGGCCTGGAGCTTTCTTAGCATCAAGATTCGTCAAAATCCTTTTGACAGAAGACCACCAGGAGGCACTGAATGGAGCGTGTTGGGAATGGTGTGAGGTGTTTTACCAATATCAGTAATACATGAGTTGCAAGAAAAATGGGATGCCAGCAGGTCAGCTTTTTCCTTGGCTGAAGTGACAATAGAACCACCTGGTTTAGACAGAGGTGGGAGCAGAGATGGGCAAAAATTGAGGCCAATAACTTTGGCAAGAGACCAGAATGCTCAGCTACCATTAGGGCTGAGCATTCTGGTCTCTTGCCAAAGGAAGCAAGTTTTCTACGCTTAGCCTGTTCAAACTCTAGTTTGTACTGATTAATAACTGCTTTACAATTGTTGCGAGCTTTGGTGTAGGCAGAAAATGAAACTGAAGAATTAGAAACAAGCCAATTACGATATGCAACATTCTTCTCTTGAACAGCCTTAGCACATTTATTGGAAAACTAAGGTTTAGATAAAGGGCGAGATTTTAGAGTGGAGTGTGGGATAAAGGATTCCATTCCTGCAAGAATAATTTCACTGACACGATCTGAACAAATGGTGACATCAGAAGTTTTGAAACAGTAATCTGACCAAGGAAAAGAAGAAAAGAAATCTCGCAGGTCATCCCATTTTGCATCCTTGTAATGCCAAACAATACGAGGGTTGGGAATAGCCAGGAGATAAAGGCTCCATTGGAAAAGAGACAATCACCAAGTTGTGATGTGAGGTGCCTAAAGAACCACTCAATTTGATCGTATACTTAGAAGGGTTGTTTTTGAGAAAAAGATCAAGCGTGTTGGCTGTATGGTTAGGATTGTCTGGTGTTCTAGTAGGTAAATGAACAATCTGTGCAAGGTCATTAGTAATTGCAAAAGCCTCAGTATCTCGACCAGCTGGGTTGGTGTGACTAGAAAACGGAAGCCAGCTGGATTTTAATGTTCACAAGCCAGCTTGTGAACATTAAAATCACCAAGGAAAATTACCTCACTGTAAGGAAATTTGGACTGGAGAAAGTCAAGTTGGAAAGAGAGGAAGTCAAAGAGCTTCAAGTGATTAGTGCAGTTGGAAGAACGGTAGAGACAACAGCTGAATTTGACACAGTTAGGTAGAGAGATTTTAAGCCAGAGAAGATCGAAAAGAGGAGATTCCAAATTACGAAGTCATGTTATGTCATGTGAAACGAGGCGGCGGTTCAAAGATCGTCTGGGGGAACACATGAATGCTATAAAATCTGCGGATTATGGGAAGTCTGCCGTAGTGGAACATTTTTGGGAAAAGCATCATCAGATCTCCCCGGACAAAGCTGTCATCATCGACCATGCACATAGGTTTTGGGACCGCAAGTGGCTTGAGAGTTTGTGGATTTGTTCTTCTGAGAACAATACCATTAACAGAGACAGGGGAATTCGTATTCATCCCCTCTTTGAGGCGGCTATTCTCGGACGGGATGATCGGTTCCGCCTGGCACGTTCCCGAGCCATTTCCGGTTCCACTGCAAATGAAAAGAATACTGCCCATGCTCCTGTGGTACACCATGTGCTGAGAGCCGTAAGCCTGCTGTTATTTAAGGATGTGTTGTACCATAAAAATCTTACTGTTGAGAAAGAAGGTGGATGCCTCTGAAAGCTTCGGGATTTTAGCGGTTTTAGTCTCATTGTTTTATCGGTATTTTAGTGGTTTTATTTTCATTATTTTATCGCTTTTATTTTCTCATAAATTCTTTTTTTTTTTTTTTGTTTTTGTAGTTGTTGGCGCATCGGCTTCTGTGGCCATAATGCACCTCCCAAGGTTTTTGCAGTACTCTGATCCAAGTCCGAGGTGGGGGGGACAGATAGAAGGATGGGACGATATAGTAGGCATCCCCAAAGAGGTCAGTGGGGACGAGCCCCACCAGGCAAAGTATTGGGGAGGAGATAGACTCGTCTCCTCCCTCCCCTGCATGGGGATGGAGTTTTAAAGGGAACCGGGTTAGAGTACACAGTTCAGATTGCCAAATGGCAATCTGAACTGTGTACTCTAACCCGGCTGCAGAATGTCTTCGTCAGTGATGTTAGGTCCATGTCTTGTTGAATCCTGTAGGAAGGTCAAACTGCCCATCCCACTCTGGGAGTGGGGGAGACACTTCATAATTTGCATTCTCACTCTACTTGCATTCTATTTTTATACTTTTTTTCTTATAGTTTATAATAATTTTTTTATTTTGTTTTCCCTGTTATATATATATATATATTTTTTTTTTCTTTCTTTTTTTTCTCACTCATTCATTCATCTCTTTCTCACACGCCAGGGGGATGCAATGGTGTGCAATGTAATTTAAATACTAATGCTTAATAATTAAGCTAAATAAGAAGGGATATAAAAGATTAAAACTAGGGTTAGTGTGTACTTAACTATAACATTTATGGTTTGTGTTCTTTTTCTCACACACACTCTCATTCGTTCTTCTAGCTTTCATTTCATTTGTTTGACTCTTGCTTTCTGCACTGCACTCTCTGGGCACCTCAACTTACTGTTAGCAGGCCTAGCCACAAGTTTTTTGTAGGCTAGGGGAGAGAGAATGCAGTGAAAGTGTTTGTGTTGTTAGTAAACATTTGTTTGTACACAAATTTGTTAAAATTAAAGTATCCCTATATAGAGGGCTCTGGAGCGAGTTCTAAGGCTCGTACTGAAGAGAAATTTGGATAATGGGTACAATAAAGAACGAACTTGCCATTTATTGGAAAAAAAAATTGTTACAAAATTTGTCACTGTATGGCGCTTGGCAATACAAATCACTTGAACAGTGCTACTATTGTTCAATGTGTCCTCCATTTTGGTTAACAACAGTTTCCATTCGATGAACAGCATTTTCTACAGCAGAACGTAACATGTCAACTGGAATAGCCAGCACTTGACGTCTAATCCTGTCCTTCAATCTGCCAGAGTTTGACATCCTTCCCGATACACATGGTTCTTCAAAAAACCCAACAAGAAGTCGCATGGGGTGAGGTCCAGTGATCGGCGATGGCCAAGATGTCTGTCCGTAAAGTGTTGCCTTATCAATCTTTGGACACAATAGTGGATGTGGGTGGCGCTGTTGTTTTGGTTTTTAGGAGCATTAGCAACTAAGGCCATATTGCTCCGGGATATGCGGTGATCATTCCCTGACCTTTCCGCATCTTCCGTATTTGGTGGTGACGGGCTCGAACCCCGGTCTAATCAAGAAACGTGATACGCACTGCTGCCCCTTCCCACCTGGCTACGGAGGTGCCAGTGGGTTGGCGCACCCTCTTGCATGAATGTAGTATCCCGAAGGCACCCATGTTGTTACAGCTCTAGTATTGCGAAATTTGCCAACATTTCATAATATCGCTGTCTAGTGACAGAACAGGTGCAGGGTCCAGTTGGTGTTACCTGTTCAAAAAAAAATATGGCCCAATCGTGAATGTGGCATAAATCCACACCACACTGTCACTTTTGGAGAATGCAATAGGACCTCTTGGATAACTCAAGGGTTTTCTGTTGCCCAAATGCGACAGTTGTGTGTATTCACTTGCCCATTTAAGCATAAGTGGGCTTTATCACTCCAAAGGATGTTCCATGGCCAAGTGATATCCACTGTTATTCGTGCCAAAAACTGAAGTGTGTATGTGAAACGAATATCTGCATCACCACGCTTTAACTGCTCTAGAATGTGCATCTTGTAAGGATAGTACCGCAACACCTGATGCACTACTAGCCTTACAATGGAATACGGCATGTCCACTTTACAAGAAACAGCTGGCACACTTGCACTATCACATGGAGATTGGCTTGATAAATCCATGACAGCCATAGTCACATCTTCAACACGAGAGGAGTCCACTCGTTTTTGACCTCTACCTGATTGAACACCAAGATGTCCTGTTGCTTCAAATTTTGCAATCATTTTGTGGACAGCACAAACAGTCATAGGTCCACGCCGTATGTGCTTCTGACGTCGGAATTCTCTGATAGCCGCACAGCTGCATTGTTGCTGTTCTGACAGTACAGCTTCACTAATAGTGCTTTTTCCTGCAACGTCATTGACATTGTTGCTGTAGTGCAGGCAAACATCTACTGTATGATTTTGAAGAGATTGCTTTGCTTTTATACAGTACAGTAGAGCCGAGTAGTGGCGGTGTGGCAATAACTTACGATTATGCAAATAATCGTAAGTTATTAGCATAATTATAAGATAGTTACGTGCCGTGCAGTGCCAAATTTTGTAACTAATTTTTTCCCCTTCCAATAAATGGTGAGCGCATTCTTTATTGTACCTGTTGTCCAAATTTTTCTTCAGTACGAGCCTTAGAACTCGCTCCAGAGCCTTCTACATAGGGATACTTTAATTTTAACAACCCTGTATATAAAGTAGTGTAAGTTCTTATTAACTTTGTATTCTTTCAGCCAATTGCATTTGCTCTTCCACTCATTCCCATTCACCATAACACTCATATACTCTCTTTCCCTTGTGCTGGGTCACTCTTTCTTTCACCAAAACTGACATTTATCCCTTTTACCATAATTCCCAATTCACTCAGTGACCAGCCTATTCATTCTGTCTTTCATTCTACATTGCATCCCTTGCTACCAGCTTACTGATATTTTTCAGCTAATCTGCTTCCCTGGCTGCCTGTATATCTCCCACCCCCACATGGTTACTTATTTGGTGTAGACCCCCCAGGTTCCTACACATGGCAGTGTAGTCCTTGGGGGCGGGGGGTATCTGTGTCAATCAAGTTTTGTCATATCAGGGTGCAGAATACTGCTATCCTGACAGTTATTACGTCATCATCTGGACATGGTGGGAGACGCGGTAAATTTAACTATTCATTATTGTTTAATTGTTGGGGGCTGAATTGCCATTCTTTGGATAGTTCTGCGCATTTCGAATACTTTCTGTGTGAAGGTTGTAAAGGCTTTATAATTTTCCTCTTCTATAATGAATAGATGTTCTTCTCCCCTTGGAAGGGGCCGATCTGTGCTATTAGCTGTGTTCTGGGATGTCATAAAATATACAATCATATAGAATGTGTGCCTAGTCTTCACTCTCGGCACAGGTGCAATTTGGGTCATCGGTCAGCCCTAAGGAGGTTAGTTTTGCCTTTAGGGAGCCGTGACTTGTCAATATGAATGTTGTAAAAAGTCTAGGGACATACCACTTAGGCAGCTTTGGACTGACCATTACCTCCCATGGCAGAAACCTTTTTATTATTATTATTAGCCATATAGTGCAAGGAAGCCGGAAGCTTATGCTGCACCAGCCAAAAAAAAAAAAAAAAAATTCTGGGTTACCCTGAGAGAGAGAGAGGTGGGGGGACCTACAAGAAAGAGAAGAATGATGATATCCAGCTCAGGACCCTGGGTGTGCCAAGCCCATACTCACCAGATATGAGCCCCTGGGGTTATAAGAAAGTTTCTAATAAGTAAGTCAAGATTGTTTATAGATTGGAGCTCGCACCAGGTGAGGGACCTCCTAGTTCCAACCCAGTGCTACAAGTGCATGTGATTTGGGCATGTGGCAAAGTATTGCCAAGCTGATGTCTTCCATGGCCATTGTGCTGGAGTGGACAATTGTTTAAGGATTGTGACAAAAGGGATGGCTCTCCTAAATGTGTCAACTACTGGAGGACTCATTCTGCCATGTATTATACTGCCCTGATTACCCAAGAGTAATAAATACAGTCGATTCCAGTTATTTGGGACACATCGGGGCTAGTGAATTTTGGCCCGATTAAGCAGCTATCCCAATTATCTGAAGTTTCACGTGAATAGTTAAAAATACAATGGGAACCCCCCCCCCCCCCGCTTTACAATTGGTTCACTGTACAATCAAATCACGATGGACTTGCCATACTTTTACCGTTCACTATACGATGTGTAGTAATCGCCAGTCATTGTGTGATCACTTTGTGAATTGAATTTTAATTCTATTAAACAGTGATTGTAATTAGCAAAAATATGAGGAACATTTTCCACAGGCTATAAAAGTAAAGCTATATTAAGCACAATGATACGTGAAAATCGGAAGAATATATGTGATAATCACAATAATTAATACGTACTGGAATATGTACATACTAACTAGTTGACATTTCTGTTCACTGACATTTGTGGGTGGGGGTTAAAATTTAAAACAGTAAAAAGATAAGCAATCAAAAACAAAGAACACGGCACACACACAAATTGCATGTAACACGATACGCACAAGTGAGAACGGAGTAACAAGTTACGAAGCTTTAAAAATAGGGATGAAGTGAAGATTCTGAAAATTAATTTTTTTATGATTGAAGATTTCATGGAAGTGTAAACACATTTCACCATAATAACCCACAGAATTCCAGCTGTCGGTATTATTGCAAATTCAATAAGATCGAGTTTACTATCCGTTTATGATAGATTGCACTAACTGAAAAGCCCAGTGAACAGGTGACTGCTAATTGTTTTTATTGTTTTATGGTTGTGATCTCCAGAAATCTGACCAAACCACGTGGTACGGTTGGAGACAGTTGTAGGGTAATCTCCAGTGCTGCAGTCTCCTGCCCCGATTAAACGGCATCTTGTCAAACCTTGGATATTTTCTAGATTGGGTTCTGTTTTTTAAGATTTGCTCCAAATAAATGGCTGCCCCGATTAACCGGTGGTCCAAATAACTGGAATCCACTGTACTTTAAAGTGAAGAACAGATTATGGGGAGTAGAAATCACTACACCGTAATGCAGATGTGTAGAGGGCAATAAACGTAGCCTTGCAGTTGATGCAGGCTATACAGGAGACCGAGCAGACCTCAGACTGCAGGAGCCCTATACATTAAAGGGCCATGTTGTGGGTTACCATAACCCCATCTGCAGCTATTTTTATAGCTAATTTGGACCTTATGGTTGCTTCCTTGTTTGAGCCTCAGGGAGTATGTGCAGAAATTGTGGTCCTCTGGGCACTACTTACCTTATTTCGCTGTATTGCAGACCATCACAAAGTATAGGGGCCTCCATAGAATATCTGAAGTGGGTCCTGCACACACTTGGATCTGCAGACATAATTATAGGGATGGATGCCAGAGGACTTGCCCCGGAAGAATTCCTTTCCTCCTCTGGCATGACAATTTTGAATGATCCATAGCAACTGCCTGCATACTCGTCCTTGGCTGGAGAGTCCTACATAGATGTTACTATATGTACGAGGTCTTTGTTAAGACAAGTAAAGAACTGGATTGTTCATGAGGCCTTGTGCACCAGTGACCACAGCGTCATCAGCTACTGAGGTCCTAGGCTGAGTTTGTAACAGATACAATACAAGGAGTTTGTGCACAGACTTTAAATAAAAGACTATGTATATCCAGATCTGTGCCACGGTGGACACTGGAACTATTAGAGTTGAGGACACTCATAAGACAGGCAAGGAAACATTTGCAGAGGGGAAGGAGGATGTTCTTCCCCTCTGGCCATTATGAATTGAAGAAACAATACGAGGGACTTAAGTTAAAAAGATTGTAGACTCCAAAAAGACTTCCTGGCAGACGTTTGTGTAGAACCAGGGATCTGCTGTTTATAAACTGGTTACAAATAAAATTTGTTCTAACATTTTGTCATCTGTTCAAAGTGACCAGGGTGAGACCCTGACAATGGAGCAGATAATGTTGGAAATTTTAGATAATTTGTATACATAGTCCTAATGATGTACAACAGTCAGAAATAGTGGCAAATAATGAAATATATGAAAGTGGATGTGCGAGCCTCCCTTCACTCCAGCTGAGCTTGAAATGGCTTTTGAAGTCACTAAAGTTGGCAAGGCTGGACTCTCTGGATGCCATGATTATATATGAAGTGTACCAGGCGAGTCTTGGAGTACTATTAGAGTTCTTTAACTCATTTCTGACTGAGAGAGTTTTCCTCAAGAGCCCGGAGAGGCCCATGGACGAGCCACGTTCATATCAACGAATTGTGCTTCTACCAGTATTGGAGAAGTTGTTGGAGAGGCTTGCTCTTGCACATCTGGTTGTATACTATGAAGTGCGGGGCTTGCCATCTCCTTGCCAGTTTGGATTCAGGAAAGGCTCCTCAGCTGAGGATGCTGTTTCCAAAGTAATAACCTGGGCTAATGAATATCCTGATCAATATGTCCTGGGCTTGTTCATGGACTTTCAGGGGGCATTTAATGCCCTGTGGTGGGCTAGAGTGTCCCTCTGTCCTGGGATGATTAATTCCACTCAAGGCAGGTTGTAGTAAGAACCAATTTTATGGAATTGACTCATTCTGTTGAAAGGAGTTGTTCACAGGGTTCGGTCCTGGGGCCAACCACGTGTACTCAATGAGTACTTGAATATGTATGATGTGGAAGGAACAACCACTGTGGCTTATGTGAATAATCTTGTGTTTCTTGTGGGGGGGGGGGGCTTCATCCCACAAGGAGTGGGCTGAAGTCTGATTGCCTGGGCTTCACTGCATAAGCTACAGGTTTCCACACGCAAGTCTCGGGCTGTGTTGCTGAGGGAAATGACTCAGCTGGTTACGGCCACCAGTTTGTCACTCTGGGGAATTCTCTCTCCGAGTAGGGTGCAAAGTCCTGTACTTAGGAGTTTACCTTGAGGAACATCTGACATTCTTGGCGCATGCCAATTACTTGCGGGAGAAGGTGAAGCGGACATATACCAGGCTTCAGGGTATCACTCGTGTGGATTGGGACATTAAGGAAGGATCCATCCACCTCCTTATGATAACATCTTTGTTCAGATCCTGACATATTAACCCCAGGGGCTGACATCTGGGCCTGATCTGCAGGTAGCTCAGGCCCACCTAAAGTTTTGGTAACTAGGCCTCTGGTTTCTTGTTCCCATTTTGTTTGCAATAGCTCATGGAGCTTTGTGGCTAATCTTTTTCTTTCAGCATTGAAGTTGTTGGCTGTATCAAGGGCTATCCCCAGAAATTCTGTAGGTATGATCTTATTTTTAAGTCTATAATACAAGCCTCTTTTTGCTACTTCCAGGAAAAGTGGGAGAGCTCCGGCCAGCAACTGTAGCGCAGCTGTGCTCACTGTGCGACAGGCTCTGGTAATGGTGAGAAGTATTGTCCTTTGTATTGATTCTAATTTATCCCTGTTTCTTACTATGGCCGAACAGGTGAATCACGCACCGGCTCCATAGGTGATAACAGGTAGGAACATTGCACGGTATATGATTGCCAGGGTCTTTCTTTTGAGTCTCCAGTCTGCCCAACTGATCCTGGCAATCATACCTTCATAATTTCTCACTTTCTTCGCCAACTGGTTCAAATGGGGGTAAAAGGTTAATTTTTAATCGAAGACTACTCCAAGATATTTTAGTTCTGTTATAGCAGTTGTGTTAATTTTGATTTGTGAACATCTTCTTATGTCCAAATTGCCTTTTAGAATTATTTGTTTGGTTTTGTCGGGCGATATTTTAAACGTGCATTTGTGCCCATTCCTGCAGCTGCAAGAGGGCAGCATTTGATCTTTGCTCTACAATGTTACTTTTACAAGCGTGTTACCTTTTGCAAAGAAAATCATGTCATCTGCAAAGGCCAGGCTTTCCAAGGGGCCCAGATCCAAGGCCAGAAATTCATCCAGAACAATGTTCCAGAAGAAAGGGCCAAGAATTGAACCCTGCAGACTACCTTTATTCACGGGGCTTTTCAATTCCTGGAACCTTGTGCGTACTGAGACACTTCTGTCTGTAAGGTAGCTGTTTATTACTTTATAGAGGTTTTATGGGGCATTTACCTGGCAAAGCCTCCAAAGGACACTAGACCACCAGAGTGAGTTAAATGCCCCAGCAAAGTCAATAGAGATTGCCAGCATATATTTCTCCTCTGAGTTTTTAACTGTTGTCAGTAGGTGGTGCATGGCATCCTCTATAGAATTGCCCTGCTTAAAACCATATTGATTGTTCGAATGTAAACCTGCTGCTGTGTAGTATTGAGCTAATCTGCTATGTATTAGTCTTTCATATATTTTCCCTAGTACAGGAAATAGGGCTATTGGTCTATATGATTTGGGATCGGTAGGAGGGTTTCGCAGGGCTTTTTAAAAATTAGTCTTAAGACAGCTTTTTTCCATATCTTTGGGAATATACCTTCTGTCATAGTTATTATATAGTGCTATTAATTTGTTAGTGCTATTTCCGCTAATTATTTTATAATCTCAACCTCTCAACCTTTTGGTTTTAGACAGTGCTATTTCTAGGTCTGGTACAGTAAATAGAAGTTCAATATTGGCATTGTCATATTCAGTTTATAATGTCTAGCTGGGTGGGGGAATGCTCTCCAGTTTCGGTCTGAATAATACTGTCTAGGGTGTTATTTACAGAATCAGCCCAACAAAGGGTTGGGATTCCATCTGGTTTGACACTAGTTTCTAAGACATCTTCTCTTGGCATCTTGTTGGTCACTATTCTGTAGACAACTCCCCAATGGTTATTGTTTCCAGTAGTTCCCACCAAGTGCTTCCAGCATTCCTTTTTCTTGTCTCTTATGAGGGTTATATACTGATTCCTGAGAGTTCTATACGAATCTCTCAGTGCATCCACCTCATTTTGTGGCCAAGATGTTCTGGCTCTTTGGAAATTTCTCCTCGCCTGGTGCACCCTTCTTCTGCGAAAATCTGACAGTTTGGCTTTTTAAGGTTATACCTTTTGATATCCAACAGGAAGTGTTGGGTTGTTTGTAATTGCCTATTTAGTTTGAAGGTGATGGCTCTATGATATGACGAGATCCAGACTCAAGAATCGCCTTTTTCCAGTTTTGGAGGGGAAACCCGCTAAGAACAAAGAAAACTATTTCAAATTCTAAAGATATGTTTAATGTGTTTAGTCTATTTTCTGTGTTTAGTTCTATGCCTGGACACACCAGTCTGTGATTTTAAAAGCAATTGAATTGGTGTTAAGAATAACATCAATGTCACTCTCCCACATGGTACTGCTAAAAGTTGGAAGGCTGTTTGGTTGGTTTAGCACTTGAAAGGGTGAGGCAGCTATATAGTCTGAAAGTAGTAGTAGTAGTGGCATGTGATACAAGAAAGCAAGTGTATGAGCTTATGCAGCACCAGCCAAAAAAAAAAAAAAAAAAAAAAACCACACCATTCCCTCCAAATGCCTGTCCAGTTCCTCCTTAAATTTATTCAACCTATCAACTTCCACAACGACAGATGGAAGTTTGTTCCAGCAATTAACCACCCGCCGGCTAAAGGCAAATTTCCGCACATCAATTCTACATCTGTCTTTTCTTAATTTGAATTTATGCCCCCTTAGGTTCGTAATCTGAACAAGTGGAAGGATCCCATCAGAATTCAGCATGCTCGGCCCATTCAAACTGGCCATTATGTGTGCCACCTATGTCTTCCATACAGCTATGCCATAAGGCTGACTGGAAGTTGACATCAGCACATACTATGATATTTGCAATAGGTAGCAAGTCTATGTAGGTATTCAATAGTTGGGTTTGTATCTTCACCTGGCCTGGAATATAGTGAAATAATATCAAACTGTCCTACAGCACTGATGATATGGGCACACACTGTAGAATTGGGGAGCAGAGGTGACCCACCTTTGTGACTGTAAGGTCAGTATTTTTAACTACTATTGCTGTAGAAGGGACACCTGAGGTGTATTCCATTATTTTATAGCCTCTTGGGTATCCTTGACGCTCTTCTAATTTGAGTTTGATCTGATCAACAACAGCTCTTGCTCTTTGAGCATTCAATTAGATGAGATTTAGAGTCCTAGTCACATTTATGTTATCAATCTAGATTGTATAAGTTTTATCATTTTTTTATAACAGGGGCATTTATTATCCCTGATACTATGGCTATAGTCAGTCAGCTGTGCTGCCTTACAGGTAGCACATTTCGGCTGTTGATTTTTGTTTTGGCAGTTCCTGTAGTCATTGCCAGTAACTGCACAGTGACCACAGACAGGAATTTTCTGACTGTAGTCCCTGGCAGTATGACCATATCTAAGCACGTTTGTACAGGGAAGTGCTCCCTGAATCTATGACTAGTCCAGCCAGCATAGATTGTTTTCTGTCCTTGTAGATGCTTCCAAATCTTGGGGGAAATCTCCACTATGATATTTAACTGGCCATTTTTTTCGGCTTTTTGTAGCTCTTTTAAATTGAAACTGTTCATTATTTCTTGGAAGTTTTTATGGTATATATCTGTCATTAGTTCTTTCTCTGGTATGACGCCAAATAGCAGTATGCATGGATTCTTTCCTTTTAGTTTTTCTGTTTATAACCCGAGTTTTAAGATTTCAAGGTTTGCTTCTACCTTTTTCAGATCTTCTTTGTTTGCTACTTCCAGCAGCACACCATTTTCTCTCACTTTTCTCATGCTATTTATTTTAATTTCTTTTAGGTGAGTTATATAAACAAAAGATCAATTACGGTTGAAAAATTGTCCATTGTCCAAATAAATGCACAAAGAGCGAAAGGTGTAGTTTTGCAAGTGGCATATGAAATGGAGCAAAGAGATATTGTTTAGCTCTGGTTCAGGAACCTTATGAGGTAGCGATAGTATTAGGGGATATCCCAGGAGGGCTCACATCTGGTGAGTATGGGCTTGGCACACCCAGGGTCCTGAGCTGGATATCATTATTCTTCTCTTTCTTGGTGATTCCCTTCTGCTTTTTTCCCTCCCTCATTTTTTTTTTTTTTTTTTTTTTTTGGCTGATGCACCATATGGCTAATAATAATAAATGCTCTTGCATAAAACGTGAAAACTAGCAGCATGTTTTATTTGATTATGATATTTACGAGGACTTGAGAATTCCTGAAAAATCGAGTTAGAGATTTTCGCCCTGGACTGGAACATCACCTTGTGGAAAACAGAAATTTATTCCACCTCCCAGACCTTTGCTTCTCTTGTTTTTGAAAGACACCAATCTATTGGACAAACACTGACTGCTTCCATCTGATTTTTTTCCCTATACCTCTGCACTGTTTGTTGTTATTTGTTATTTGGTTTTTAGGAGCATTAGCAACTAAGGCCATATTGCTCCGGGGATATGTGGTAGTCATTCCTTGACCTTTCCACATCCTCCATATTTGGTGGTGACGGGCTCGAACCCCGGTCTAATCAAGAAGCATGTGCTACACACTGCTGCTCCTGCCTACCTGGCTACGGAGGTGCCACACTGTTTGTATTATATGCTGAACACAAATATGTTCTGTTTATTGATGCAATCATATTAGTTTAGTTTTAGTTTAAAAGCGTCTGTCTTCATCCCAGGAAATCTTGGATACGGGCAGGTGAATTATGCTCAGTGAATTAACTGTTAGAATCTCCATTTCATATGGTAGCACTCGCAATATTGTGAAAGATCACCTAAAAATGTTGGGAATCGGTGTCTGCTGGATTCCATGCAATTTGACTCCAGAACAAAAACAGCAAAGAGTGGACTTTTGCAAAGAAATTAATGATTGTTTTGAAACACAGGGTCAAAACTTCTTAAATTGAGTGGCAAAGAAGATCTATAAAAGGCATGAGCATGGTTAACACCCTGTGTTATAACGGGATTCATATATTATATTGACGGCTGACAAACAAATGGTTCTTGTGTTTTTTGTCATAAAAGGCATTCTTGTTACACATTGTGCCTCGTGGAACAACTATAAATAAGGATGCATACTCTGAGGTTCTCAGAGCCGAACTTGCCGTGCCATTCAAGAAAAACTTCCAAGAACTTTCCAGTTTGAAGTGGTTTCTCCATCAAAACAATGCCAGGCCTCATACTGCTAATATTGTGCAAGCAGTGATCACTGCCATAGATGCCGAGGTTCTGCCACATCCCCTCTATTCATCGGGCTTAGCCCCGTGAATATGAGAGTATTTCAAGAAGGAGAAATCCACAGAAGATTCAGATGATGACAATTAAGATAAGATCTTGTGTGCCTGTCTGCAAATTAAATGATCATCCCTTGTATAACCAGATACATCTGACTACCAGATCCTTACCCACTCTCAGCCTCATTTCTCAGAGGTCATGACAACACTAATATTACAGCCACAATCTGACTCCTCTCTAACAGATGCAAAATTCTGGCTGGACTGTCTACAATTTCACTATTTTAGACCTAGAAGGGATCCCATATGATTACTTTTTTTTTTTTTTTCCATTCACATCTTCCCTTAGAATCCACCTAAGCCTGGTATATTTGTGTCTATTTCTATTCATGTTTGATCTATTGTGTTTTAAATCCAGTTTCTAACCAACATCAGTGTTTGCTGTTGGAGGGGCAATCAATAATTTGAAAAGAACAGGAACCAATGTAATGAACCTCTCTCCAAAAAAATTCTTGCCAAAGTAATTTTGTTTCGTAAAGGTAACACCATGCTATTAGCATTGGCATTGTTTACATTGTTTTAAATTATTTCTTTTTATTTGGTTTAAATTCTCTCACTATTTTTTTTATATTTTATCCAGCTTTAATTGTACAGATTACTGTATTTGATTACATATATTTATGTTTACATTATATTAAAATTATGCTTTTTTGCCTTGTCTTGTTGGTGATTTAAAAAAATTGCATCAATCTTAATCCCAACTTGCCCCCTCAAAAGAGGATTTATGAGAAATCCTGTTTTGAGGGGCAAGTTCACTTAATTTTAAAACTAGAATGGCATATACCATGACGTTTTCAATCAGGAAGCTAAACACAATGTGATGGGTGCACAGCATTTTAGAGAGTAAATCCAATAAATCTAGGGAAGAGGGCAAAAATACTCTTTACACAATGGTAGTCTGTGTCATTAGACTGCATTTAATTTTGAAAAAATATTATGTATCTAATTCTTAGTGATTCGTGGATCCCTTCTCCAGTGTCCAGGTCTTACGTATCAGGGTGTACAATGCTACTTTTATGCACCGATGCATGAAAAGAAACACAGTGTATTGTCACAAGCACGAGTTTCTGACAACTATTACATGCAGGGGGCTCCCTCTCTGCACCAGTACATCTAAGATTGATAGGGACTGGTCCACTTCTATATTTATGATGAATTTTATGAAGGAAGAGTAATATAGTTAGGGAAAGACATTACGTGGTTGTTTACTAAGCTATTCGCCTAAACTACCATACGTTAAGTTAACATTTCAGGTATCTAATCAATACCATCATCAAACCATGCTGTTGGGGGAACAAAAATAGAAAGGGTTACAAATTTGAACACAATTACCAATATTCTGATTTTACAATTACAATTAGGATTTGCAAATAGACAATTCTAAGTTTGGATTATTGTTACAATAGAACCAACCAGTTATTAAATTAGGTAAATACAAAGAGATTACATTCTTACCTGCTGACAGACTCCTCTTGCCACTGCTCCGAGAAACCTGATGTGCATACAGGTTAACTGCTGGCAGTGCCTCTTATCAATGGAAATTAGCCTGTATGCACATCAGGTTTCTGGGAGCAGCGGCAAGAGGAGTCTGTCAGCAGGTAAGAATTTAATCTCTTTGTATTTACCTAATTTAATATCTGGTTGTATTGAATCAGTAATCCCTGTATGGCAATACCAAATGACTGACACAAAGTAACAAATAAGAATGCAACCAAAGAAAATTGAACTATAGATGGCAGTATGAGTAGCATATTAGCAACTCAACTCACTATTAACCAGATAACATAAAAATAAACTGTAATTCAGTAAGTAATAAAGAAAACAATAAAGGAAAGAAACACAGTAAAAAAGAAAAAAAAAATCAGTATAGCAAATTATGGCTGCAAAGCCTTATCTATAACATGTTGTGGAAACGATTTTAATTTAAATTAAGAATATATTCTTTATTTTCAGAATTATGCTTCTGCAACATGTAGTAGGTAATGCTTTGCAGACAACGTTTGCTATGCATTTTTTCTCTTTGTCCATTTTTATTTCCTTTATTACTTATCGAGTTAAAGCTTATTCACTCACTAACTCACACTCTATGGTATTCTAATATCTTTATTAAATTCTGAATTTTAAAAAAAAAAAGTTACCTGGAATTTCTTCTGCAACTGCAAGAGGCTTTAATCCCAATTTTGCTCTTAATTTACTATAAAATCAAAAAATTAGGTATATATAAGAATAGCAATATTTTATACATCATATGAATATTCAAAAATGAACAGAAATTTGTCAAAAATAATATAAAGATCTTTTATTTTCATACTAAAGCAAAAATTTTAAAAATATTTCCTGTTTGCAAAATTTTTTATCCTTTCCAGAGCAAATTGGAGCAAGTTGAGTTGGCCCTGGGCTGCAAGTTTCTGCATGAAGTATTGAAAATTTGTAAAAATTAACTTTGTATTTAAATGCTTTTAAATAGTAATCTGTTCTTATTTTGACTTGGTTGCCCAAAATTGGATGAAATTATTGTCAAAAATCAAATCGAAAGTTAAAAAAATAAATCACAAAATAAAAACATTTGTTCTTTTTTTATTGAAATAATACCTTCTACATCCACTTATGAATTGGTTTTCAATTTTATCAACTTCTGGATCAGTAATCCAGAATTTCAGAGAATTTCAGCTTTTGTAGGCTCAAATTGGACAAAAATGGCTAACATGCATGATTTCCTTGAAGTTTAAAAGTTATTTTCATGATTCCATCCATTAAAAATTGTATCTACATTTACTCCGAAACACGTGAGAAACAGCAGCACTTACTTGAATATTAAGACACTCCATAAACAAATGGATACCTTATTTGAAATAAACTTGAAATGACCATGAAATATGACTGTACCAGTAGCAAAAACGAACCGCTTGGACATAGGAGATGTGGAATTTGAATATGGCAAGTACAATGTGAACAGAAAGGACAGATAGGAGAAGAAAGAATTATGCACTTGGGAAAGAGGCACATGGAATCCAAGGCAGTGCACTAAGTTAAAGTGGGTGACCAGTGTAATGTTGTCAGTTTGGTGGAGCATAACCAAGAAAACAAAAATGACAGTTGGAGTATGTTATAGACCAAACTATAAAGGCAAACAATATGAGTCAGTAAATCAGAATGTCTTATAATTGGGGATTTTAACTTTCCAGATATTGACTCGAACTTTTAGGCTTGTTACTAACACAGTAGCAGTCTTTCAGGATGTATTGGATGACTATTTTCTGCCATCATGGTAGAGGCAATGAAAAAAAGAAACACTACTCATCTGATTATTAGCAATGGCTCACTATGCATTAAGAACCTCCAAATAAAGGAACCACTAGGCAGCTGAGATCATAATATATATTCATGTGAGATATACTTAAAGATATACCTACTCTCAAGGATAAAGGGTAAGGGTTTTGCTTTCATAAAGGTAACGACAATGTCTTAGTTTTTAAAATTCTTTTCAGTGGGACAAACTGATGATGTTACCAATTGCAAATTCTAAATGGATAGCATTCAGGGAAGTAATCGTTAAAGTTACTAAATGTTTTAAAAACTAACTTCTGATATAGTACACTTAAACTTCTGATGGCTTGCATATACTTCAAGAGTTTTTGTTTGTTACCGCAACAGATCACATTAGCAAAATGTTCTGAAGGCAGAAACGTTTCAAATGAGTGGGTAGCTAATGCTAGGGAAGCAAGCTTAAATAACTTCAAAGGGTGTATCAGGGTAGTTAACTATACAAGAACACTAAATCTTAATCGTTTATGTCAGTAATGTTTGTTTTGTTTGGTTTTTAGGAGCATTAGCAACTAAGGCCATATTGCTCCGGGATATGCAGTGGTCATTCCCCGACCTTTCCGCATCCTCCATATTTGGTGGTGACGGGCTCGAACCCCGGTCTAATCAAGAAGCGTGTGCTACGCACTGCTGCTCCTTCCCACCTGGCTACGGAGGTGCCGTCAGTAATGTCATTAATAAAATGAGTGAATTCGAACTGCTGGTTAGGACAAGTAACATTGATATAATAAGGCTTACGGAAACTTAGTGCATCAGGAGATAGGAGATGATGGGTTTCAGTACATTATGTATAATGTATTTAGGAAGGATAGGGAAGATAGAAGAGGTGGTGGGGTCACGCTTCTTATCAAAAGCAGTCTGAATGTGACGAAAGCTTTCCAGGATTCAGATGTTTCGCATACTATTATAGAATCAGTATGGTGTGATATAGTTGGAAACAAAGGTATAATGAGAGTGGGAGTAATCTAGTCCAGGTGACTGTGAAGATTATGATGAGAGCCTATATGTGCAAATGGAAACATGGGGGACAAAATTTTTAAATCAACTTGATGATTGTTATTTTGTATCAACATGTCAGGGAAAGCACTAGGGAAAAGAATATTCTAGACCTATAAAAGAAATATATGTTGAAAATTTGGGAAGAATTAGATAAACTGTTGGAAGAGGTGGATGGGTGAAAGAGGAAGTGTTGGCTTCTTTTTTTTTTTGGCTGATGACAAATGATGTAAAAAAGCAAGCATAAGCTTGCTTTTTTACATCATTTGTCACTACTACTACTACTACTACTAATAATAATAATAATAATATTGGATTATCGATTTTATGATTTCTAAATTAAAATTTTACCATACAACTCCTTTTTATTCAACAGGTAAGTC
Organism: Mastigoproctus giganteus; assembly: GCF_048544385.1. Classification (NCBI taxonomy): domain Eukaryota; kingdom Metazoa; phylum Arthropoda; class Arachnida; order Uropygi; family Thelyphonidae; genus Mastigoproctus; species Mastigoproctus giganteus. The sequence continues at coordinate 142,045,786 of NC_143580.1, forward strand.
GTATCTCCCCTCTTCTATTGTATAAAAATATCGCTGGTGTACTTCTGAAATGACAAACCAATTTTATTATTCACTCTTCAATGCAGAAGTTTAACTCCTGCATGCTTGTCTGTATGGAGGTAGTTTGTGTTGCATCTCTCTCTCTCTCCTCGAGCTAAAATCAGCTACTCTCCTCCCTCCAATAAAATGCATCATCAAACGTCCAATAACATCAAATCCAAAAATCTCAGACAAAATATGATAGAACAGGTTCAGACAACAAACAGCCTAAACATAAGATATCATGGTGCCTTTTAATTGTCCCACTGTGAAAATAGTACATACTCGTCAAGACCAACACATTAAAAAATATACATATACATGTATTCCGGAAAAGGTTGTGAGCATTTTGGAATAATGTAAGCACCTAACAGATTTTCTATGTTTGCCCACCTGTACACATATAACAGAATGCTCCAGCCGAATGAATATTTAGTTTTGGTGAACAGTAGCCAGGTGAGCACAACTTTTTTTGTATACCATTTAAAAATTACACTGCTTTTTGGAAAAAAAAGTTTCACTTATAGTGAAACATTTTTTTCCAAGCCAAATGTTTATTTTTATACCAAATGGTTCTATTATGTTGTAAATGCAGAGATATTATTAATGTGGAATCATTAACCAGACTGTCACTGGCATTTATATACTGTATCTAAAAGTAAATGATCAGAAAAGTATTCAATTAAGAAAAATATTAAAAATCTAATCCAACATGAAAATTCCACACAGACACTCATATTCATATTGAATTTTTTTTTTTTTTTATCAGTTTAGGAATATTTTGAATAAGTGCTTGATGTTAATTTTAATTCTTCTATTTATTGCCACAAAGAATTTGGGAAAAATTCCAGAATGGACAACATCACAATAAAGCACAAACACAAAATTTAAGCAAACAGTCAGTTACTTTGAATAAAATAACAATAAAAAATTTGCAAGATTACAAATGAACTAAAAGCATAAAAGAACAGGATTCACTCTAAAATCATATCAATTAAAAGACAGAAACAAAAGATAGCAAAATTAAATTATTACTTAAAAATTTAATTTATTAATTTCATTTTTATTTATTTAATTTAATAATTTACTACTTAATGCAGCATCTTCCAAACTTTTTTATACCTTCATCAACATCATTCATAAATACACAAAACAACAGTGGGCCCAACACTGAACCCCATGAGGGGGGGGGACTCCAATAATCATATTAGTTCACGAAGAGTGCATTAATTGATTATCACTATCTTCTTCCACTCAACCACCCTTTTATCCATTGTAGCAACTTACCCTTAATACCATGCTACTACAATTTGTACAGTAGTCTTCCATGTACAACAGTGTCAAAAGCTTCCTTGAAATCCAAGTATATATCAAAATTATTTTTTGCATCCAATTCCTTTGTAACCACATCACAGTATCCAATCAAATTTGTCAGACAAGAATTTCCCTTAACAAACCCATGCTGTGTCTGAATTATTACTAGTCTTGTCTAGATGATCCTGCAATGCATCTTTAACCAATGACTTCATTACTTTCCCCTGAACAGAAGTTAAACTAAGTGGTCTGTAATTACTCGTCACCCATAGATCCCCCTTTGTGAATTGGGGATACATTTGCACATCTCCAGTCCTTGGGACTGCCCCCAAGTCCAAGGATGCTCTCTTAATTATGGCTAAGGGTTTACTTACTTCCTTTGCCACCTCCTTTAATACAGCTGGATAGATCCCATCCAACCCAGGTGCCCTTCTTATGTTTAACTTCAACAATTTCTCCTCCACTTTGCTCTGCTATCACAAAATCAATAAAGCACCCTGTTACAGTTTGATAAACTTCTGGCATTTTCTTCCTTAATAACTCCTCATGTGTGAATGTAGATGCAAAATACTCATTCAGATTATCAGCTATCTGAGCAGGATCATCAACAGTCGAACCATCGATATCAAGTGGACCAATCTGATTCATCCCCTTACTTCTAGAGTTTATAAAAGTAAAGAAGTCCTTGCTGTTTTTCTTAGCATCCTTTGCCAAAGATTTCTTGTAATCTGCCTTTGCTTGCCTAACCTCCTTTGTGACGTGATTACAGACTAGCTTATATCTGCCATAAGCTTCTATATCACCTGATAATTTATATGCATCCCATCCATTTTCTTCTCTGCCAGAAGTTTCATTAGTTCATTTGACATCCATTTAGGCCTAAACCTTGAACAACATTTAATCGGTATGAAAAGCCAAGTAGCTTCCACAATTAGTTCCTTGAACTTCCCACTTAGAATTTGCTGTTGTTGGCATCATCAGTTGGTCCCACTGTACAGAATTTAAAAAACTGTCTGAGACCACTGTAGTCACCTTTATGGAAGCAAAAATCCTTCCCTTCATTTACCAAGTCAAGTTTTTTAGGAAAGAAGTTTAAAAGTGAATGCAAGAAATGAAGTTTCAGCGACATAAAACATCCCATTTCTTTATGCGCAAGAGCAGTTTCTGAGCTTCAGAAATAGCCTGTAAACGTTTTCGTAACTACAGGTCTCCCACCTGTAGTTACAAAAGCTGCCCAAGGGGACATCTGGTGAGTATGGGCTTTTGGCACACCCAGGGTCCTGAGCTGCATATCATCATTCTTCTTTTTCTTGGTGACTCCCTTTTCCTTTTGTTTCTCTCTCTCTCTCTCTCTCTTAAGGTAACTCGGGAATTTTTATTTGGCTAGTGCAGCATAAGCCTCAGGCTTCCTTGCACTATATAGCTAATAATAATAAAACATTTACAAGCAGGTTTGCCCTACTCATCACTGCTTGTAGTTCACCTACTGATTTGAAGGCCTGTCATGGTTTTAGTTCTAACACACTGAGGCATTTTTAAAAGCTTTCATCCTACAAAAGTTCTTTTATTTGAATCCCACAAAGATTCCCACTTTCACTTCTCCAGTGATGGCATATGGCATCATCAGAGTCACACAATTGTTGGGTTTCAAAATAGTTCAGATCCATCATGTTTCATCACTTGTCCATGCCTTTGCATGCACAAGTGAAGAATTATGCAATTACAGAGCAGCTCCGTGAACACAGTTTAGTTTTTAATTTTAAATATTTTAATAATATAACTTAAATATGATTGCCTTTACTTTATGACTATAATAGTATGACACTGTTCAAGAAATAAAATCAATTAATTTCTGTGTGATACTTTTTTTATTTTTTATATCTTTGGTTTATATTATTCTTATTGTGAACACTATTTTGTAATGCACATAAGTGAACTTCTAGCTGAATGAATACTTCCATGAAAAGAAATATGGTCAGATGTGACTGAAGCAAGCTGTCATGAAATCTTGAATCAAAAGCATTTGCTGTCCTCTCTGATTCGATATTTAGACAAGCCAGGAGAGTTGGAAAGTGCAATCTTCTAAAATGTAATATATCTTATAATGGAGGATTTTAACTTTCCAAATATTGACTGTAACTTGTGGATTGGTCAATCACACACCAGAAAGACTTGTGGATTTACTGGACTGTTTTCTACAGCAGTGTTAGAGAAGCAGCGACTCCATGTGCTAAGAACCTTCAGGTAAAAGATCCTCTGGAGCAGTGATCACAGAGTGCTGATGTGAGAACCCAATAGTGGTATGATTTGGCATGGCTGTTAAAAAAAAAAAAAAATGGGAGGAAGACAAAACTTGTGGTTTTTCTTCTGCTCAACATCTTGGGATGTTATACATAAGGTAACTGCACAGTCATTGTGAAATAACTTTTCTGAATGATGATCAACTAAAGAAATAAAAAAAGGATCTTTGTGGGAAAAAAAAAAAAAACTTCACAAATATACTCCAGCCTAAAGTTCACCCAAAAAAGGAACTAATTTGTATAAACTAGTTTCTTCCGAGCTCTGATGATACATTTTTCAAAAACCGCTTTCATTATGAATAATTTTTGTTAGCATGAAACAATTAATGCTAAAAAAAATTTAGCATTACAAAATTAATGCTAAATTTCAATTTAGCATTAATTTTTTATAAGTTTATAATACAGGTGCCTATAGATGATTTTCCTATAAATTTTGTTATTAGGTAAAAACATATTCAAGAAAGACCTTACAACACTTCAACAACATGAAGCAGAATTTTATTCCAACAATCACCTTCGAATAAGGTGTATAAGGACTTGAACAGGCTGAGCAAGCTCAATGTTGATGGGATTCTTCCTCTTGCTCAGATTAAGAAACTGAGGGGGCATAGATTCAAACTGAGAAAAGACAGTTGCAGAATACATGGTTGGATTTGCCTTCAGCCAGCAGGTAGTTGATTGCTGGAACAGATTTCCATCGCTTGTTGTGGAAGTTGATAGCTTAAATAAATTTAAGCCTGAGCTGGATAAGCATTTGGTGGTTGTTGTTTGGTTTTTAGGAGCATCAGCAACTAAGGCCATATTGCTCCGGGATATGTGGTGGTCATTCCCTGATCTTTCCGTATTTGGTGGTGACTGGCTCGAATCCCGGTCTAATCAAGAAGCGTGTGCTATGCACTGCTGCTCCTTCCCACCTGGCTACGGAGGTGCCCATAAGCATTTGGAGTGAATAGATTAGTGAAATGGGAGGGGTTTTTTATGGCTGATGCTGCATAAGCTTGCTTTCTTGCATCGTATGCCTCTGCTAATGGAGGCAAATTCACACATCCACAGATTCACTATGGCATTCCAGGTAGATCCACAGTCACCAATTTAACATTTAACATCGATAACCAACACTATTCTCAGTGCACTAGAAGCTAAAGCAGAGCTTTCTGTCACCTACATCGACCTGGAAGCTGCCTTCAACTCCATCAGTATCCCCTCACTTGTTCACCTCCTAGAAAACTACTTCTACATAAAAGGTGACATGTTGTGGTTTATCACAGCCCTGCTCTCTGACAGAACCACTCTTCTTAAAGCGGATCAACACACAATCTGGAGAAAGATCACTGCTGGAGTTCCCCAAGGCAGAGTTCTCTCCGGAGCATTATTCACTGCCATTATTGTTCCGTTTGTGCAACAGAGAGAAGACATACTCTGCTATACCGATGATATTAAAATATATACTCAGATTAACCCCGGCAAACATCTCTCAAACATCAATACAAAGATCTGTGAAAAGTTACACGACTTAGGATCCTATCTCCATCAATTTGGCCTCCTCATTAACCCTGCCAAATCAGCCCAAATTGTCTTTTCTCTGAAGCGCCAACCCACTGAAATCCAAGCTTCTCTAGACGGCATTCCCTTCCCAGTGGTCAAGATGCATACAGACTTGGGAGTCGTCTTCAACTATAAACTGAGCTTCAGCCCCCACATTGACAAGCTCATAGCAAAATTCTGTCAAATGCGCTGGACCACAAAACAACAACTGCTCCACGTTAGGAATCTGGATGTGACTCGTCAATACGTATATACCTCAGTATACTCTGTTGTATTATATGACTCGGAAATTTGGGAGTCCGCGGCCCCTACCAACATCAAGCGTGTGTACTCAGCCGAATACCGGCTCCTTCGTTGGATCATGCAAAAACATCGTCGTCCACCCCAGCAAAGGAGAACCGCGATGGCGACGTCACTTCATTTTGCCTGACTTCCAGATCTTGTATTTGAAAAACGCCTTGTTCTCACTGTCAAGATGACAACCGGAATGGTCTCGGAGCTAAGCATCTGGGAATTGTGTGGCTGGAGGATCCCTCTACCCGGATTGAGGTCAGTTCCCACGCTCACAGCTCACTATAACAGACTAGCACTCAGTGACCGCTTTCTCCCCAGGGAGATGCTCCCCACAATCCTTTCAATTGATGGCGACCTCTGTAGGTTTGTGAAGGATCGGAGGTACTGAAGACAGATCCTTAAGAGCCTGACCTTGGCCAGGCAAAGTGCACATTGATAAGTGCAGCATAATAATGCTCAATATATTGTAAATAACGTTAAAAGCACGATGTCTTTATGAATGTGTTGCAAATAAAGTGAAGAATATCTTTATGAATATAACATAATGTAAATATGAATATCTTTATTATTTCATTGTAAATACTGTCAAAAGCATATATCCTGTAAATAATCTGACACTGATTCTATTTTATTGTTGGCTCTGGGGGATGAGCCCAAACTTCGATGTGGGCCCTGTCTCCCCAAGGCTATTATTGTCCACTAGCCAATGTAAAACCCCTGGCATTGCTGCTGTGAAGGGTCTATTGTATATACCACGTTTGTATACAGTAAAGATTATATATATATATATATACACTTCTACAGCCATAATGTTTTGATTTAAATTTATGTCTCCTTGGCATGTCATCTGAAGAACTTGAAACTACTACATACAGTAAGCTGCAGTGTAGAAGTTAAATATTTTTCATGCATTTTTTGGTTATAATATGAGCACCATTATCATAACCAAAGATCCAAAATATTGAAGTTTTTTTGATTTCATATTATAATCAAAATTACATAATTACAAGATTGGGCAAAGGTTAGGCCTGGAGTTTGTCAGATTTGGGTAGTTCAACAGTATTATTATCATTATTGAGCTTGTATATCACAAAATGTTACTCAGATAGTAGTGCAGGCAATGATGTATAGTACTGCAATTTTAATTTAATTTTTTAACTAAACTTATGCCCTGGTCTAGCACAGCAAACCATATGGATCAGAGCAGCAAGTAGGCCTTAGCCTAGTTCTGGGGGGGGGGGGATTGCAAAAAGCAGGCTCCTATGCTTCAAGGAATCAATGTTATCATGTTTGAATGAACTCTGTATTCATCCAGAGTTCACTAGGCATAATGCCAGAGAAGATGCTTTTAATTATGATGATACCTATAACATCTACAAATTGATCTGTAATAGTGCCACAGAAAAGGTTAGGCTGGCAAAGGTATATTATGAGAAATCGCTGGCAAAGGGTGCAAAGAAGGGGGATAAGAATTCTTCATACATGTAAATGCAAAGAAGAGAAGGACAAACCAGATCAGACCCTTATGTAATGGACATGGGATAGTATTAGATACCCAGCTGAAGTTCAGATGAAATCAACAGTTACTTTGCATCGATATTTAAAGAAAACCCCTTTACAATGACGAGAAATTATGGACATGAAGTTGAAAAAAAAAATGTAATTAATGATGTTTAAATTTCACATGTTTATTTAATGAAAATAACTTCAGCCTACAGGCCAGTAAGGCTCCTGAGGTTGATGGCATATACCCTATAACCTTAAGGGAGGCGGCAAGTGAGAGCACTAAATCATTGAGGCTAATTATGAGAGCATCACTGGACTCGGAAGTGATTCTGTTGGATTGGAAAAGTGCCCATGTATTCTCCAATACATAAGGGCAATTTTAAGAGTGAAGTGGAAAATTACTGGCTGGTTAGTCTAACTTCAGTAGTATGGAAAATTATGGAAACTATGATGAAGGGTGGAATTCAGGATCATTTAGATAGAAATGGAATTCTGAAGGATACTCAGCATGGTTTTGTAAAGGGAAAATCATGTTTACTAATCTGGTTAGCTTTTTTGACAGGGTCACCCAAGCACTGGACTTAAGGAATAATTTCGACATTATTTGGATTTCAGCAAAACTTTGACTCAGTCCCACATGAGTGGTTACTTTATAAGCTGGAACAGGTTGGAATCACAGGGAAAATCCTTAGATGGATAGCTGGATGGCTTCAGGGCAGGAGGCAGAGGGTTATGATAAATGACTATTCCTCAGACTGAGTTGAAGTAAGAAGTGGGGCTCCCCAAGGATCAGTATTAGGACCACTGTTATTTCCGATTTTCATAAATGACACTGATGAAGGGATAGAGGGCATGATGTCTAAATTTGCAGACGATGTTAAGATTGGTAGAGTAGTTAATGATCACTGGCAAGCAGAGCTTCTTCAGCGTGACCTAGATAGACTTCAGGAATGGTCAGAAAAATGGCAGCTATGCTTTAATCCAGCAAAGTGTAAGCTATTACACCTTGGGAGCAGTAACCCCAAAATAACTTATACACTTGACAGAATTGAACTAAATCCAGTAGTGGAGGAAAGGGACTTGGATATTAAGATGTGGCCAGACATGAAGTTCTCCGAGCACTGTAGACAGGTTGCAAGGAAGGCCAATGGTGTCCTATCAATGATTTATCAAACAATTGCGAGTGGAGATAAGGACGTCATAATCCCATTATATAAGGCTATTGTTAGACCACATCTGGAATACTGTGTTCAAGTATGGAGACCGCACTTAAGGAAAGACATCATGCTTCTTGAAAGGGTAACAAAGATGGGTAACTTGCCTGATGAGATTGGCAAAAGGATATCCATATGAGGAAAGACTGAATATGTAGGTTGACTAGCTTGGAAACTAGGCACCTTAGAGGAGATTTGATTGAGGTGTTTAAGGCTCTGAGGGGTATAAGTAAAATGAATGAGGACGAAATTTTCACCATTATAAATGATTCTAGAACAAGGGGCCACAATTTCAAACTATGGGAGGGGGATGTTTAGACTGGATTGCAGGAAGTTTTATTTTAGCCAACGAGTTATAACTTACTGGAATAAGTTACCTACATGGGTGGTACAGGCTGACAGTTTGGGGAAATTCCACCAATGGGAGGAGGGAAATGCATAGGTTGTCTATTTCCTTTTCTCTTATTGTTTTTTATTATTATTATTATTTTATTTTATTTATTGTTTGTTATTTTATTTTATTATTATTATTTTTTTTTTTTTTTAGGCTGGTGCAGCATAAGCCATAGGCTTCCTAGCACCATGTGGCCATTGCTAATACTAATAAGGAAAAGTAAGGAAATTATGCAAAAACTGATGTTTGGACAGATAAATTTGAGTTCTTAAAGAAAATGGCTAAAACTTTCATGAAAAGTACCTATGCTGTGCCAAAAAATTTCATGAAAAGGCCCTAGAAGCAATGAAACTGGGGGACTCAAGCATTGGCTGCCTAACTCAATAAAATGCATCTGAATGAGCCCAAGGCACTAGTCTGATGGGAGGCAATTATTCTGAATTATTCTATTACGAGAGAAGCAGGAAATATTTCATGCAGAAAGGCCTTTCACGCATGGTACCATGGATCGTAATTGACTGGTGGTTCTTATGTAGCTTTTCACACAGCATGGGCATGATGAAATTGCCATCGTGGCACCATGATACAGCCATGGTGCCCCACTGCATTCATCCGGTGCCATGACCATATGTGGTAGCAGCGGACCGTTCATGTTTATACACGTTTTCATACGATTACTTGCCGTACCTAAACACATTTCTAATCAGTTTCAGTCTTGACTTCTAATAGGGGTGTGTCGTATCTCTTTTTATACTGTTTAAAATGGAAAATACTGAAATAGATATAGAAAAATTGATATGCTTTTGAATGAGTTCAATAGCATTCACCCAACTACAGGATCCGGCTAACAGTCTTTAACTGAGTTACCCCAAAACATAACAGAAGTCAATAGCATAAATCAATGAGAATATACAGTAAACCCCCGCTATTTGCGGGGGTTACGTTCCTGAGAAATGTCGCGAATACAGAAAACGCGAATACTGAGTTATGGCTCCCATAGTAATAAAGGGGTTCCGTTCCAAAATATGAAATATATAAGAAAAACTAGTCTAAAATTTTGTCTATGTATGTATTATATGTACCTTCATAATATGACTATGTACATAGACAGTACATTGGTAAATGCAAGCATATGGCATCAAAATGAAAATAAGAAACAATTTCTAATAAATATTACATTTAATATTAAATTTCAAACCAGCGCCTTTGCTAGCAAAAAAACTTATCCCGTCAGTGCTATCACCAGTTTCGCTAAAGTGTTGATAAAGGAGTTTTGCCTTTTCACGAATGATGAGCGAACTTAACGGAATTTTATTTTGAGTTCGGTCTTCTATCCACAGATTTAAAGCTTTTCCCATTTTTTCTAATTTAACATCACGAGTTACAGAGCAAATTTTTGAAGCAATTAGCGCGTTTTCATGGACACTACGGTGGATTTTTTCTTCCGATTTTTTGATTGATCATACCGTTGACTCATTGATTTTATAATGTTTTGCTACTGAGGAGACACTTTCACCATTAGAAATTTTGTCTAATAACTCAATTTTATTCGCTGATGTCATCACCTTCTTTGATATTTTCACATTTCTCTTGTTATTCGTAGCCATATTTTTGTACGGGTTAGAAAGAACTTGTCCACAATAAAGTCACTTTCTTCCGTTAACACACTCGAAAAAGTCTGTTTTAAACTGCAAAACGGTAGATTTATCACTTTTGTAAGCATATCAATTTATAAGCATATAAATTAAAAGCAAACGACGAAACCTTCCATGACAAGCGCATAACACATACTGAACAAGGATTAGCAAGAAATATCCATGCTCGCAATTTTGTCACCCCTCTCCCCCCACCCACTGGGCGCTGTTTTGACGGGAAAGATAATTTTAGCCATGCCCATGTTTTTTCATGGCGAAAAATATTCATGGCGCTTTAAAATTCACATTTTTTTAGGTTTCATTTTATATTAAATCAGCGATCGCGAATACAGATACCACGAATAGCAGGGGTTTACTGTATAGCTCCAACATCCCCAAGCTCACAAACTTCTGAAGGGTCTCATCATTCACTTCAAAATATTGATTTTACTACAACTGTTGAACATTTAATGACTGTTAATTTTTTTCAATATATCCTTTTAGTTTCAATTATGACTTTTTTATTACTTTCCTTTTCAACTGCTACATTTTCTATTCAAAAAAATATAAGTAATAATAATATTATGTGAAAAACGGCAGCTTATCTGATGGCAATTGCCAGTCTTTGCACTGGAGATATTGCATCTCTCATTTTCGTATTTTCATGAAGTAAACTGTCATGTAAATGGCAGTTTACTTCATGAAAATATTAATGTAGGTTAATATTTTCATAAATTCTATGACATTAACATAATAACTACAAAGCAAATGCCTTCTATGATCCATTTTTTTCTTTTGATTCAAGTTCACTCATCGAACCATGGCTATGCATGGCACACGCCGTTGGTCTCCCTGTAGTAAACCGTGAGCTTCACAGTAGTTTTGCTGTGAGTAGCCACAGCGAAGAACCGTGACATGTGAAAGAGGCCTAAGGATAGGAAGAACAGAAGCAGGGTATGTCTGCCAAAGGCCAAACATAGTGATATCACTAAACAATTATCATGTTTTATGGGCACAAAGGTGATATCATTATATATACTGGTACTAATGATATTAAGCATAAGCAACTTGAGACTTTACTTAACAGAAAAGAAAAGATGTCGAGAAAAGCCACCAGTTGGTTTATTCTAAAAAGTGCTTGGAACAGGAGGTTCAAAATTCATACAGCATATCAATCAAGTTGTCTCTGGAGAGACTGGGCAAGGCCTGATATCCAATTTTTCTCAGCAGGGCTTGTACTTGTTAACAGAAGGTGCTATTTTTATTAATGATGGTTGTTGTTTATTTGTTTTTTTGGAGCATTAGCAACTAAGACCATATAGCTCCGGGATATGCGGTGGTCATTCCATGACCTTTCCGCATCCTCCGTATTTGGTGGTGACGGGCTCGAACCCCGGTCTAATCAAGAAGCGTGTGCTACGCACTGCTGCTCCTTCCCACCTGGCTATGGAGGCGTCGATTAATGATGGTCATAATTGAAATAATAGTTATGGGCTTTCAATAATCTAACAGAAATTTAAAATCCAGCAGATGCAGGCTGTGGGGAGGAGGGTGAGTTACTAGTGAAGTTAATTACTACTTTAGTTTACTATGAGATTGACCAAGTGGTCTAAGACACAGCAAGATTTCAGCTTTAGTTTTGATAATTCAAATGCTCCACTGCCATTTCTGTTTTTTTTTTTCTATTAACTTTTATTGTTTTTGATTTCACAATTTCACTGATTTCATAACTGATTATGAAAATCTAACGATTTTCATAATCAATTATGCTCATCAGTGGGTTCACTTTGATAGCATCAGCAAATATATTAGTGTCATACAGAAGTGACACTAGTACATTTGCTATTTTGTGAGAATACACAGAATAATAATTTAATGGCAGCCATAAGTCAAGGTAGAATTAATTCTTGCACTGCTTTTAACAGGATATGCAATAGCCTGTAAAATGGGGGGGATGGAATTATAAGGTTTGCTTAGAGGATCCCTCATTACAAGCAAATATACGGGCTGTGTTAGTTACTAAAAGCATCATTTGTTGATGCTCATACATTTGGCAGCTAAAACAGCTAGAATAATTAAACTCTGGCAGATTAACTATTCTTAGATGATGATCATATACATTTGGTGTATGATTACCAAAAATCCATTATTCACTCAAATAAATATATTGGTTCGTATGCAATTTTTAACCAACATTCTTACAATGCCTATATTTTAAAACATGTCCATGGTCTAAAAAACATTTAGAAAATATCCATAATGAACTGCATGTATACACATTATTCCTGTTTTGGATCCTCAACACTAATGAGAACCCTTGTTTTACAACTCTGTTGTAAAGTTATGGTAACCACTTCTTTTTCTTCGTGTTAAGGATGCCATCAGGATTGGCTTCTTATGAAAGGGAACAACTATATATAATGCCTATCAAGCAGAAGTGAAAAAAAAAAAAGGTATAAAATGTCATTCTCAATAAATAGCCTACTCATGAAGAATGACACTTTATTGAGAATGAGGAAAAATAACAATCTGAGTCCTCTTCTACCATACATTTCACAACTTACACTGCAGTCTCCACTTGGCTCTAAGCTTGAACTGTTATCCCGTACTAATATGCACCTGATTTAACTTTTCTGTTCCCAAAGATGAATGAACACCTGTATGTAAAACATCTCTCAAAAGATGAGGCAGTTATAGGAGTGGTATCACGTGCAGGCATATCAGTTTTTTTCAGGACAATGAAAAACTGGAGCACAGATGGGAAAAGTGCAGTCACTTTTCTGCATTTATTTATTTATTATACTTTTTTTTTTTATCATTATAAGACCATTATATTATTAATTATATCCAATTTTTTGCAAATAACTTGGAGTGCAAAAACAATTGTAAGTATCATTTCATATTTAGAATGTTACTTTTATGAAAAAAATCATGGTAGTGGTCCGCAGGATTCAAAATTTTGAGTTTAGTGGTCCGTGAGATCCGAAAGGTTGGCGGCCGCGGCTCTAGATCACATATTCTTGCCAATAAGCTGTAAACTTTTCAGCCAACCCTTGTAACTGTTAGAAAATGTTTTAGCTTTTAATGGTTCACATAATAAGAAACTATGAAGTCACTTCAATTTCTTTGAGAAAAAACTCTGTTAATTTTATTGCAGCTGTTAACTCCCAAAGTTTTGATCACACTACCATTATAATTACTGAAATGATACTGAATTATGCTATGAACACAAACAAAAATACTATTTTCTTAACTGCAGTTTATTGTTATTTTAAAAATAATATCATCACAAAATCTTTCTTTAATTTATATTTAACAAGGAAAGAAAATTCTGTGAAAAATATATCTTTTAATTTTGGTCAGAAATTTGACCATGCAATGATTTGGAGGTTACAGATCTTTCTTCTTTAATAAACTATTGACATTATTATTGATATTTCACTTTAACAAAGCTTGTGGTATTACTAAATAGGGAAAGGAATTAATTATATATATATCCATAAATGTCTACAATATATGTTTGTAATTTTGCAATCAGACTCTTGAACTAACAGGGAAAAAAATCAAAAATTAATTCCAAATGTGTAATAGCACTTGCTGCACAACAGACATCCCACACGACTATCATCACTGTCAAGGAAATCACATTAAAACAAAGAAGAAAATTTCAAAACATAATAGTTGTAATTTACATTAGCAGACTAAAAGCACAGAAAATTTAGGCATATAAACTTATTCATAGCAGTCAATGGGTTACACAATGAGTACACGCATTTTAAAAAAAAATTCTTTCACAAAATTCAAACAAAATATTCCACTTTGTTCAGAATTATTCACCAATTACACACTTTAATAGACAATTATTTATTTTGTTTATTTTTATCATTTTTATTATTTATAATATGAGAAATTATAAATGAGGGATCATTGAACATTATAAACACCTTGAGATGTATGTCCAAAGGTTTATGGAATAAAAACAAATCCAAATTTTCAATAACATCTAACCCACGATTTACACAGTAGTTTGGTTCTGCAAAAGTAACGTGTAAATCAAGACTAACATTTATATAGAAAATGAGGGAATATGTTCCGTAACACTCAATTAAATAATTTACGTATTTTTAAAAATAAATTTAACGCTTAATTTTTATGTATAGATACACAACAAAAATTTAAGGATAGAAATGGGGTACAGTAAAAAATAGGATGAAGGTGCGAAACCTGCAAAATGTAGGAAAACAACAGTTTATTCCGTATCTTCTTTGCTTGTTAATATAGAAACAATCTTCTTCCTTCTCAGTTGAAACTCTGCCGCTGCTGCCTACTGCTGTTAACTTCCTCTACTCAGAATTTTTTTCGAATTCCTTTCCAGAGAGATTATTGGAATCTGCTAAATAAAATCTGTTATCAATGTCCATTTTTTTATTTTACTGTGTCTGTGCTTAACATGTTCCATGCTGCAGAAATTTCATGCCCACGCTGCCAACAAGCCAAACTTGCTTTAAACGTTTGTAATGTACTGTATGTCATATAATACTGTACTTATTAAGACTGAAAATATCATTACAGTATTATTAACAAGGGCAACATACAAAATTTCTGTAAAACAAAAATACTTTTATTTAAACAATTTATAAATATAAATACACGACATAATACAATCGATATGAGCTTAAAATATACTATAAAATATCGGTGTAAAGGCATCGATTTAATTGAATAAGTAATTACCTTGAATGAGTAACGCTTCATTATTAGTGAAGAGTTACGTATTTATTCAAGATAGTGCAATACGTGGTAACTCGTTGTGAAGGTAGTCACAATATGAGATACAATTAAATCGATGCCTTTACACTACAACTGTAGTTTTTCATTTGAGCTGTCTATGGTGTATTTACGCCTATATTTTAAGCTCATATGGTATCATGCCTTGTGCATTTATATTTTAATATAATATTATTTTGTACACCTTTTGGCATTTCTCATATTGTGGAATTAACTTCTCAACTGGGTTGGCATGATTGCGACACCAGGGTACCTGCTCACCCACCAACGATAGGCCAACAAGCCTTGAAACTGTGCCATCCGGGTGGTGGTACCCACTGAGAATAAGAAACAATAGTCTTCACTATTAGTGAAGCGTTACTTATTCAAGGTAGGGCAATACATGGTAACTTATTGTGAAGGTAGTCACAATATGAGATACAATTAAATCAACGCCTTTATACTACGATTGTAGTTTTTCATTTATGAGCTATCTTTGGTGTATTTACACCGATATTTTATAGTTAATAAATACAGTAGCACTTACATTACCTGGTGGACCAATTAAATTCTTATAATAATAGATCATTTAAATCCACATTGTATAGAATATAATATTATTTTACGGCTTAATTATTATATCTAAATATTGCACCCACGTGTCTGGCAGACTGATACCTCAGTGTACCATAACAGTCGAATAACTGGTGTGACATACTCAATAGCTGTATGCTACCAATGGGACAGTGCACCTACATAGCTTTTTAATACAACATACATTTTTTTTTGTTATTCTTAAACCGTGTTAAACCGAAATTGTACCACGTAAAACGAAAATTTGCAGCATTTTTTCAACAGTGCAAAACCGAAATTGTACAATTCGAGTATACTACAAATCGAGGGTTAGGTGTATATTGAATAACAACACTGTTTCAGAGAAAAAATTTTTTTAAATGAAATATTAATACATATTATAAGAATAATATGTTACAATACATATATATTACATAGTATTAATTAATATAATAACACATTATAATACACATACTATATGAAATTATACTTACTTTGTGTCATCAACGCTTAATGAAAGATCGCCCTTCGAACATCCTGCCAGTTCAATTTCACCTTCTGAAATCAAAATGTTCAATTTCACCTTCTGAATGTCAAAAAATCACAGTATTTGCTGAAATTTTTATTAGTATTATATGATATTCAGAAAACTGTTATCGTGCTTAAATATGAATTTACTGTCATCCATTAAAGTAATTTTTAAATATAAGGTTTATTCCTTATAAGTATGACCAGATTAACTCATAGGTTAGTAAGGCCTTAGCCCACCTATTTTTAATTGTTCCATTACATACTGATGTATACTGACTTTAGAAAGTATAGTGAGTAGGTCATGTGCCAGTTTACTAAGGAATAGTCTGTATAATGTAAATGCTGAAGTCAATTTCATGCCTATATTATTTTACTGATATCATATGTACATAATGGTATGACATTTAAATAAAGTTTTTGACTGTTTTCAAGTAATTTGCTACTTGGTAAATTGAATCCCTTTTCAATAAACTGACATACATATGACCCACACGGCACGCACACAATACTGATAAAAATAATACAATATAATGACATTACTGAACATGTAAGCAAGCAAGAAAAAGTGTTAAATTATTAAACTGGGTTACGGATCCGGGGTACTACTATTTATAGCAGAAATACCCAGCAACCATAATGAAATATAGACAAATGTATTTTGTCATTGTATTGGGTAGGGGTGCTGACCTGTCAAGTCTAATTACAATGAAAAAAATTGAGAATGCCTGCAAGATAAAAGCAGATTACCTGAAATTAAATGAAATTAAGATTAACATAAAAATAATAATGATAACAAAAATGGTACCTAATGAAGAGGGTCCTAGGGCTTTAACTACACTTCTAAGGGTCGGCAGCCAAAACCGTAGGAGCCATTGCAAAAAGTAGGGTCTGTTTTTTTTTTTTTTTTTATTCTGCATGAATTTCACATGAATAGTTGTATAAACTAACCTAAACTTTTTTTTTTTTGTTAGACTTTCATTTCTGATAATTAGCAGCCTAGAAAAAAAGATTAGGGTAATAGTTCATATGGCTATTCAGAAGGTAGTCTAGCAAAAAATTACACTTGACAGGTCAGTCTACCCAATACAATGATAAAATATATTTGTCTATATATATATATATATATATATACATACATACATACAGACATACATACATACATACAGGGTGATTCACTACCAGTGCAACAAACTTGCAGGAGATGTAGGGGGCACAAAGACGAATCGGAATCACATAGCATTGCAGGGTCCGAAATGCCTTCGTCATGCGGTAGAGGACGTTGAATGGGAGGTCGCGTGAACAGCGATCCCGCTGGAAGTCAGCATTTGCGAACCGTTTCTGTTGAAGAAACCAAGTAGCAAAAGTCCACCGGAGTGGATAATCCGCAGGCTCCAATGACTGGACGTGTTGCACATGGCATGAACCCATTTGGTTTGTTGACAGTATCCTCCATACAGTGGATTGGGAAATACCCAATCGTTGGCCTATTGCTCGAGTACTCGCACTCGGATTGCCTTCTGCAAGATGTAGGACATTCTCCTCGTATGGCATCCTCGTCGTTCTACCTCTCGTGACACAACCAGTCTCACGTAACCTTCTGTGCACACATGCAAAAATCGTATGATGAGGAGCACGTCTGTGCGGGAAACGTTCCTGGTACAAACGCAGAGTGGCGCACCCGTTACAGTCCGTAGCTCCATACACGAGGTGTATGTCGGCCAGTTCAACGTTTGAATACTCGTCCATCCTACTGCCTCAAGAACCAGTTCGCAAATGCTCACTTCCAGCAGGATCGCTGTTCACGTGACCTACCGTTCAACGTCCTCTACCGCATAACAAAGGCATTTCGGAACCTGCAATGCTATGTGATTCCGATTCGTCTTTGTGCCCCCCTACACCTTCTGCAAGTTTGTCGCACTGGTAGTGAATCACCCTGTATATATATATATATAGGACCACGCACGCACACACACACACAGAGAGAGAGAGAGAGAGAGAGAGAGAGAGAGAGAGAGAGAGAGAGAGAGAGAGAGAGAGAGAGAGAGCGCACTGAATTAAGAATACATGGCTTCATTTGTAACGTCTATAACAACCGAATAATGACCCCTTGTGAGGATAACTAGATCATTTTCTATCCAATTCTGTTCCATATACCTGTTATTGAGTGCATGTCATTTAATATTTAATCCTCTTTTCATGGTACTGCCCTCTACCTGTCATGACTTATGGAATTAACCACTTCTTGGGAGTGAGGTGTTCCAAAACACAATGAAGTAGTGTATACAGGGTGTCTCAAAAATATTGGTACAAATATTTAGGGGAGGTAGGTAACATCTAAAAGAATGTGAATCGCATAGGAACCCATAACCGGAAACGTCACGGGAAAGTAGTAGCAGAGGCACAAGAAGCAGAAATAACACAAAACAGTAATTAGTGGCAAACATTTATTTGACATAATATTAACAATGGAGTACGAGATGGATGCATTTCATGATGTTACAACAGATGCTCGAAGGTTCCACCATGAGACGCGATGTATGCATGACACCGACGCAGCATGAATTGACGGACACGGTCGAACACACCTGGAGTTTCTTTGACAGTAGCAGCAGTGCAGACGAGTCTCGCCATGAGATCCATTTCCATCTTCACCAGCGATTCATAAACGATAGGTTTGAGGACCCCCCAACAGAAAGAAATCAAAATTCGATAAATCAGGTGAGCGTGGGGGCCAGGCAACGAGTCCACCACGGCCAATCCATCGACGCCAAAAACGCCTGTTCAAATGGTCACGAACACACCTTCCATAACGGGCAGGCGCCCCGTCATGTTGAAACCAAATGTTGCGTCTCACATTTGCTGGAACATCGTCAAATAACCCTGGTAGAACTTGTTCAAGAAAGATCCGATATTTAGCGGAGTTCATGCGGGATGGTAACAGGTATGGAGCCGACTAAGCAGTCACCGAACATACCTGCCCACACATTTATTGCGAAGCGATGTTGTGCCGCATGAGGGTGCACACCGTGTGGGTTGTCGTGAGCCCACACGTGAGCATTGTGCTGATTGAATAAGCCTCATCCGTGATCAAAACATAGGCTGGAAAATTCAAGTCTTGAACACTTTCTTGGAGAAACCACTGCGCAAAAGCCACAGGATGATCTTGGGGGAGCAGTAACTGAACCCTTTGGAGATGAAAGGGGTGTAAGGAATTGTCGTGCCAGACACACTGTACGAGACACTCCTAAGGCAGAGGTAACGGCACGTGTGGTGGTAGTAGGATTATTCTGGACGGCATTCAACACACTTTCTTCCACGGCGGAAGTTCGCGTCGAACGTGGTCTGCCCGCACAACTCCTGTTACCTCTAAATAACCCATAATCACACAAATTTTGATGCACACACGCAAACAAATGGTGGTGCAGTACATGTCTGTCTGGGAAACGTTCTCAATAAATTCGTTGAGCGGCTCGTCCATTGCCCTCTGCTCATCCATACACTAGGTGTATGTCTGCCAGCTCACAGTTCGTATATCGATGCATGCTCTTCTTGCGGTGACTACTGCTTGAATGAGTAAACCAGAAATTTTCTCTCTCGCGAACTGATGAACAGCACCGTCTACCGACTTACGGTGACGTTTCCAGTTATTGGTTCCTATGCAATTCACATTCCTTTAGATGTTACCTTCCTCTCCTAAATGTTTGTACCAATATTTTTGAGACACTCTGTATATACATAAAGAAATTTGGGCAAAGTACAATAAGAGGAAAATGAAATTCGCTGCAGTGAAGTCTGTAGCATGGTGTGGCAGTAACATATAGAATGCTTCAGTAATTAATTTTTAGTACTGCCTCCTCAGTGATGTTTGCTTTTCATTTCAACCGTATCACGTGACCTTACTGTCAATCATTGTATTTTCACATGTGACCTTCCTGTCAATCACTCTATTAAACACACTAACTTATTAAATTTTTACCAAAGCTTATTATCTCAGTACTCACCTCTGAGATCTGTATTGGTTAAAATTAAAAATTACATGAAAGGAAGGTTAAAAAGGAGACAAAGGTGAAAGTTCCATTACATTAATTGATTAAATTTAAAATTTAAAAACATATCCCTAGGAAAAGGAAGTTACCACCTTTTTCTGGTTGTTGTTTATAAAAATTATGTAAAAGAAATTCAAGTGTTGATAAGCCAAGAGCTGGAAGTGAAGCTTTCAATGTCGTCATCATCAGTTGGTGAATGACATAAGTTATGAGTGATAATTAATAGTATCGCAGTACCCAGGATGCATCGCATTAAACACGTGGAAATTTGATTCTTTTGAGCTGCCATGTTGGTAATCTTGTGTTTAAAATTTCGTATGATTTATTTTGGCAAAACCATTCTATAACAAGGGCCTCATACTGGAATATTTTATAATTTGATTTAAGTTTAGTGTAATTGCATTATCTATTAATGGATCTTGATTGAAGGAGTGTACATGTTGACTAAGTTTGGTTCCTAGTTGGTCTGATTTGAAACTGTTGTAATGATAGTATGCTCTTGTATTAGCTGTTTTGGATGTTCCAAATTTTGTGGTGGTACTACCTATGTAGCATGCATTACATCCTGGTTGGCATTTAATAAGGTATATTATATTGTTTATATCATGGATGTTGTATTTATATGTTTCTTGGAATTTATACTTAGTTTATTATATGATGAAAAAATTAATGTGACGTTTGTATCTCTGAAGGTATTATGGAACTCAGGTGCTAGTTGGTTATGGTACGGTAGCATAACTATGGCATTTTGTGTGTGATCAGTATTAATGTTATCGGTGTGAGGATTATTAGTTTTTTCTTTTACGGCTAATATGGTTTCTTGAATTAGCTGTTTGGGGTATTTTCTAGCCATAAAGGTTTTCATCAGGTATAGTAGTTCTGTTGTCAATTCTGTTGTATTTTATCGCATTGTAGATTTGGTTATTAATACTGATTTTTTTGTACTATAGGGGTGGTGGGAGTGAAAATATAGAAATTTTCCTGTATGTTCGGGTTTTAAGTTTGTTATCAGATTTATATATAGTCAGATTTAAAAAATTAATGCTATTGTTTTGCCCTAACTAAAAGGCTGGTTAATTCTAAAATACTGTTAATTTTAAGGGATATTCAATCTAAGTGTAGGGTCCATTGTTAATAACTCCCATAATTTTTGTAACATGTAATCGACATTTACATTAGTGTAAAGAGATAAAACGTTGTAGGATGCTAATATGTCTGTAGTCCAACCACATTACTCTTTTGAAACATCGGGGGTTGTTTACTTTTACCAATCAGTTTTTCATTACCAGCCATATTTGCTGAAACCAAGACTGTAATTCTCTCCTTACTATTTTTATCGCCTTTAAAAGTCAGTGCCTTGTTTGGCAAACATTTAAAAAATAGACCTATTTCATCAATGTTGAATATGTCTTTGGGCTGTTTGTCCTCCATAATTTTTTTCAAAACTGTTTCTTTCCAATGGGTATAGTCTTCTTCAATTGCAACTCCACTTTCATCATAATTAACGTTGAGTAAGCCATGGCGCACTTTAAATTTGTCCAGCTAGCCAGAACTGGCTTAGAATGTTTTATGCCCAAGAAAAGATGTGTACTCCATAGCCTTTTCTTTTATTAATGGCCCTGATGTCGGCACGTTTTGGTTTCAAATCAACTTCATCCACTTAAAAACTGCTTCATCTACATCTTCACAAGGGCATAATTTCGCACACTTCTGATGGGTCCCATTTCCTCAAACTGTTTTGAAAATTGAAACATGGTTTTTCAGAATGGTTAACACACTACTGGCAGGAATACCAAATTTTAAAGCAATTTCTTTTCTTTTTTTAAACACCCCAATCTACAATATTAAGCACTTCCACTTTTTTGACACTACACTCAAGGATTTCCTCTTATGCACTGTAAGGTTACTTGCACAGCAGCTAAAACAAAACTGATACCAGATAAAAAAGAGACAAGTGAAATTTAGTGAAAGTGTGGATGACTCATTTCTGCGAAACAACGGATGAATTTCTGAGATAAAGGAAAACCCCCTCTCCCTCCTAATTCTCTAATAGGTACCTTACAGTAGAAAACAGGTTGACCAGAGTCAATGTCCATGTCGGGAATTTTGCCTTAATCTTTGCCACTGGCTGTGGACACACAGGTAGCAGCTGACCAGCGCAACTTCTCGGTACAGTAGTGGCAGTTGTATGGGTTTTACTACTACTACTTCTTAAGAATTGCTGTCGAACTGCCTGGCAATGGCCTCTCCCAAAACCTTCCATCTTTTTTCTATCCTGTGCCGTGGTTGGCCAGTTTCCTTCTGCAGGGTTTTAAAGGCACAACTAAATTGTAGAATGTTTTAGCTCTTAATTTGTGGACTTAATCCCTTTAGCTTTTAAGAGTAAAAGGGATTAATTCTTAATCCTTTTAGCTCTTAATTCATGCTTTCTACAGCATCAGCTTTATTGCCTAAAGATCAGGTTTGTTTATATGTTTTTTTTTTTTTTTTAGGAGCATTAGCAACTAAAGCCATATTGCTCCGGGGATATGTGGTGGTCATTCCCTGACCTTTCCGCATCCTCCGTATTTGGTGGTCACGGGCTCGAACCCTGGTCTAATCAAGAAGAGTGTGCTACGCACTGCTGCTCCTGCCCACCTGGCTACGGATACACCCCTAAAGATCAGAGGTGGGAACAATGCATACCCAGGTCTCTCGAAATCAGTTCGTTATATGGAAATTTTCTTCATTATACGGAAACTATTTTCAAACCAGAGGGAAATCAAAAACATTTGCTATATGGAAGTTCATTAAAGAGAAGTTAAACTGTATTACATAAGTGAATACCAATACCGTGGTACACAAGACATCTCAATTAAAGGCACCATCTATATCATTCACACATGAGTAATTATTTAGGGATGAGGATTACAGAAGAAAATGGAAGAGAAATTGTTGAAACAATGTAAAAAAAGGAACATAGGGTGGATTAGATCTATCCAATTATATTAAGGGAAGCAACAAAAGAAGTCAGCAAACCTTTAGCCATTATTATGAAAGCATCCTTGGATTCAGAAGAGGTTCCTATGGACTGCAGATGTAGAAATATATCCTCAATTCATAAAGGGGGATCATAGGGAGACATGACTAATAACAGACCTCTTAGCTTGACTTCTGTTCCAGAGAAAATAATGGGGTGACTGGTTAAAGAATTAATGCAGGACCATCTAGACAGGAATGCATTTATGAGGGGATATTTGAAAAGTTTGTGGTCTGAGTGAAGTGTTTATTTGAGGAGTCTGGTAACATGATACTTTTCGACACAGTCCTCTTTAGAGTCAGTACACTTTTTTGCTGCCAAAGCAAAATTACATCTGTGAAGAAAGTTTTCCCTTGGGCCACCAGGAATGCACTGCAACAATGACATCATCGTCAGTAGGAAAATGGATATAACCAGGTATTTTGTCAAACTAGGAAATAGGTGAAATTGCGATGGTCCTAATCTGGTAATGGCCCAAGAGTGCTTCACATGGTCTGTGTAATGTGCCCCTGTGACTATCTGGTCTTTCTGAACATAATCCACTAGCAACACTCCATTAGTATCCTAAATAACTGATGCCATCACTTTGCCAGCAGAAAGAAATGACCTGGCTTTTTTTGGAGGAGAAGAAGAGCTGTGTTTCCACTGTTTAGACTGATCCTTTGTTTCTGGCTGAAAATGACTGATAATCATCTCATCCGTGGTCACAAACCTTGCAAGGAAATTTTCTGGATCTGTTTGAAAAATGATACGAATATTTACTGACTTAATAACTCTTATGCGTTTTTGTTCAGCTGTCAACTTTGGAACCCATCATACTGACACCTTTTTTCATAGCAAGAACTTCAATTATTATGTGGTACACAAGGTCAGATGAGATGCCCAAAATGCTGGTAATGGACCAAACTGTCAGTCATCAATCACTCATCCCCAGATCGTGCACACTGTCAACAACTTCTGGAGTGATGGACATCACGGATCTTCCACAATAAGGGTTATCTTACAGGCACGCCCTCCCACACAGGGCTGGATTTAAGGCTGTTGTGGCCCCTAAGCTATAACTTTTAAGAGGCCCCCACTACTGAGTAAATTTTAGGTTTAATAGCATTTCATGCTCATCAAAAGGTGGGTATAAAATGCTACATACAAAGTAATACATATATTTTTATTAACTGTTAAAAATAACAGAAATTTTTTACATCGGTAATAATAACAATAATATTTATGTTTGGTTTTTTTACATCTATATCTATAGATGGGCTGTAAAAGATGATCATGTTGATGCTATTGTATCCATTGGTGTAGTAATAAAAGAGCTCAACGTTGCTCCCAGTGAAGAAATAAGACAACTTTGGAATTGTATTTTTTTTTTCTCCCATTCTAAAAAGAAATTATAAGGCAACAGATGAATTAGTAAAAATTTTCTTACATGTGGTGTTATGGCATTACACATTATTGAAGTACATTTTGTTCTTTGCAGTTTTAAGTCCTTACATTCCCTCTGTCTGAAAAATGAAATTTACAAAGCCCACTTAAATGAACAACTGCCCTGCACAATGCACAGCTATGAAAAATGCAATGCTACTTTCTGCCTTTGCACCTTCCGTATCACAAATTTTCTTGAACAGCAAAATCACCGATGCTGAAAACTAAAAGTCTCTCCGGCTTTCTCATGCTTTGTTTGTATTACGATGCGAGATGCCTTTCAATATCACTTAATTTGTCTGCCGGCATGCATTTACAATATTTACCAAAATGTTTTAAATAATCACCATTAATTTGCAGAGCCAGTTCTTATATTTAGTGTCTTTAATCCATCGATCATGAAAGTGTTGAATCTATTTTGCTCATTTTCACAAAGGGGCAAAATTACACACTATAGTTTAATATGAAAATTCACAAGCAAAAAAATAAATAAAAAATTATTACCTACTCAAAATAATTTAATCAACACAAACAAAAAAGGACAAGTTTTCATTAACACTGTTAAACCACTGTTCTATTCAGAACAGTGGTTTGCATGCAGAAACAATTTAAGTTACTGCATCTGTTTTGGGTAGGATACTATAGTAATTCGAAAATTTAACCAGCACAAAGCAACCTTTTATATTAGGCAAGTTAGACAGCAGAAAGTGGAATTTCAAAGAAAGGAAGTTGAAGGGTTCTCAATGATTGGTGGAAATTTATATTATAATATCTTTCTCTGATCTGTAAATGATCCAGAGGCAAATTTTCAATAAAAAAAAATTACTGACATCAGAGTAATAAAATTACAAATCGTTCTGTCAAATTGTAACAAAATAAAAAATAAAAAAAAAACTATTTATTAGGGTCACTCGGAATATTAATTCAACTACCCATGTAATTCAAATTACGTGTTCTCTGGTCAATTTTCCTGCTTTGCTGGATGAAAACCCAAGGGATCTGGGGGGAAAAAAACCTTGCCATCTATGCCTGAGACCAACTAACTCAACCACAGATTGAAAAAAGCCCATTAAAGTTCCTCGCACCATCGACAAGATTCGAACCAGGCCCTTTTCCGCCCAGTGTGGGGTGGAAAATATAGGACGGTGATGATACCACTGTGCTACCGGCGCAGACAAAATGCAAAGAATAGTAAAAAAAAAAAGTAAATAAATCTACAGCAATGAGTATCACAAACTATACAATGCTTGATGATCGCCAACACCATGGACCATTCATAATTTGTGATCATATAAACTTAGGAAAACTGGAATAATAGATTCACTTGCATGGAATAATAAATTCACTTATTACAGAATCACTACAAGTTGGCATTGCATTGTGCCCATAAAGCAAATCAATGCATACTTCTCTATTCAGAGGTGTGCATTCACTGTTCACTGAATATCTTTCTCTGATCAGTAAATAATCCTAAAACAAATTTTCAATAAAAAAAATTGCTGACACCAGAGTAATAAAATTACAAATCTTTCTGTAAAATTGTAACAAAATGTTAAAACGTTACTATCTTTGTAAAAAAAAAAAATAATAATAATAAATGAATAAATATATAAATCTTCAGAAATGAGTAATATTAGTATCAAAACTGGACAGTGTTTGCAATTGCCAACATCATGAATCATTCATAATTTGTGAATGGGCCATCATGTAGACTAATGAAAACTGAAATAAATTTACATCTTCAGCCTTTCTATCGCAAGTTAGAAAGGAATGGTGGTAAACAGTAAATTTTTTTTGTCCTCTGAGAAACTTATAGAATTAGTACACTTTAAAATTTAGAATCACAGAATAGTACATGATGCTGAATAACAGCTGGAGAACTTTCTTTCTCTGCCAATAAAGCAAATGAAAATCTCTGTGATTGGCTGAATTTTTTTGTTTCATTTCCCAAGTTACTCCTACAAGTAACTTGGGAAATTTTCACAACACAAGCAAAAACAGAACAGATCCATATAAAAGAGTTACAAAATGTATTACTCATGGCTAGCAACCAAATCCATTTCCTGTTGGCTGTATAGAAACAAAGCAACATACAAGGGTAGAATGTTGTTGTGAAATTGGCAAATTAACCTTAAAACCACAAATTTAACGATAATTGCATGCTTTGGAATTGAAGTGGACACTTTACCCTGCCTGGTCGTTGTTTATTCCACTCTCTGAACATCACAGGATAAACACACACATTACAAGGATTCCTCCCAATTCACTGGTCAGTTTCGGTTTCAGAACATGAAACGCAAGGATCAAAGGTTCTGCAATTTAGATTTGATGCATACCATTGGCACATTCATAATTTATTGATTCCAAAAATAGATGCACGTTCCAAAAACAACCAAAAAGTCTATAATAAGAACAATTTTAATTTTTTTTTGTATACCGATGTTCATTATTTATAAATTATTCATTTTTTATTATTTTTTCTATACTGACACAGAGGCCCAAAACTGTAACTTGTCTAGCTTATGTGTACATCCAGCCCTGCTCCCGTATTTAAATTTTGCTGCTCATTTTTTAACCATGGAATAGGAAGAGACATCCTCCTCCAATGTTGTAACTATATCTTCATGAATAGGCTTTGGCATTAGTCTCTCTTTACTCAAAGACTGGATGTCTGCATAGTGACTGGTTTTGTCCATCTTTCTTCATTCACACAACTTATTAAAAAAAAAAAAAAGATGTTATTGAAACTGCATGAAAGTTGGTGGGTTACTATTTGAAGTGTTATACTTCTAAGTATAGAAATTTTAACGTTGTTCTAATACCCTTCACAATGTTCTCCCCAGAAAATTTTATCAGCCAGGTGGCATCATGAAGGAGCTGGGTGGGGAAGTGTAATACCTCACAATATTATAAACTTTTCTACGTTATTTATAAATGTGACTTTCAGAGCAATCCAGAGCAAAAATTAATTGCATAATTTAACATTATATGCTCCTGTCACATTGACCTCGATCGCATAGTATGTTCGAATTAATATTGATCGAGTTCAGTGAGCAGTACCGTACATTACTGCGAGAATTGCTTAAATTTTAGCTGGGTGGTGCACCCATTCGATGGGTCTTGGGAAGAACACTGCTTCATAGGTCATGAGCTTTTCAAACTCAATCATACATTTCAGTTCCAGCATCGATTTGTTAAGGGGACAGTCTTGTCTAACAAATCTGATTGGGTACTATGACATGGTAACAAAGGAACTGGATGCAAAACAATTATTTTGACATTATACTTGGATTTCAGAAAAGCTTTTGATACTACTGAACATAAAAGATTGGTATACAAATTGGAGCAGTGCAGTATTAAGAGCAAGTTAATGCTATGGATAAAGGAATGAATGGGTGGAAGAAGAGAGAGAGAGAGAGTTGTTATCAATGGATACTGCTCAGCTTGGGCAAATTTTATTGGTGGCGTGTCCTTGGGTTCAATGTTCGGCACATTGCTCTTTTCAACATTTTTTAATGATATTAATGAAGGCATATCAGGACTAATGTCTAAGTTTACAGATGATATGAAGGTTGGCCAGGTAATTAATCAAGTAATCACAATGTGCTACTGCAACATCTAGTTAAATTAGGGAAATGGGCTGAGAAATGGTAATTAAAGTTTAACATTAAAGGTAATTAAAGTTTAACAAGGGTAGCAGTAATCCCAATTTAATGTACCAACTGTGTGGTATCACACCCAGAGAAGTGGAGGATGAAAAAAAGACCTGGGCATAATTGTTCAGTCAGACATGAAATTCTCAGAGCAGTGCAGAGAGAGAGAGAGAGAGAGAGAGAGAGAGAGACTGCCTGAACAGCTCATGGTGTTTTGTCAATGATATACAGAAATTTTACTAGGAGGGATAAGGAGGTGATTATAAAAGAATAGCGAAAGCTTAAAAAACGGTACTCACCTTGAAATTAATCTGCGATGGTTTACTTAGGTAGCGTGGTTAATGTTTACGTTGAATTGTTAAATTGAAAAATTAAAAGGGAGGGAAGTAAGTAAAGGTTGACTGAGTTAAATGGGCCCAAGGAAACAGAAGTGTACACATCCAATCCTTGGTTGTCATCGAAATAAAAAAAAAGAAGAATAATTAAAAACTATGTAAGTGAAGCCAATAGTCTTTACGAGGACTTTCGTTAGTTAAAGAACGTCTTCAGTTGGCAATGTGTGGGGAGAGAATGCATATGGTATTTTAAGAATAAAAAATTATACTCTCGTGATGCCTTTTTTGACATGTGGGAACTTTAATCTCGAGAGGTTCCAAATTGGGGAAAGATTGAAGGGGAGTTTAGAATTCAGAATTTGGAGGTTAGAGTGGTGCTTGTACCATTCAATAACTAGAGCTTCATATTGAAGTATTCTGTAGCTGGATTTTAGTTTAATGATGGAAATGGCAAAATCGATGAGCGGGTTGTGGTTGTGAGTCTGGGCATGAGTTGTAAGTTCTGTGACAGATTGGTTAGACGTGAGACTATGGAAATGGTAGTATGCACGGGTGTTGGATGTTTTTGATGAGCCAAATTTGGTAGTGGTACTTCCGATATAACATGTGTTGCAGTTTGGTTGACAATTAATGAGGTATATAATATTATTAAGGTCGTTTGTAGAATATTTGTATGTGTCTTTATAGGTGCTGAAGAAGGATCCTAATTTGTTGTAGGTGGAAAAAACAAGGGAGATATCAGTGTTGTTAAATAGGCGTCGGAACTGTCCTGCTAGTTCATTGTGGTAAGGGAGGACTATGCGGATCTTAGTTTTATTTTTGTCTTTGGTTGGGATGTTAGATTTAATTTTATTTTTAGCGTGAAGGATTGTATTTAAAATGAGTTGGTGGG
The DNA here is from genome assembly GCF_048544385.1 of Mastigoproctus giganteus. NCBI lineage: Eukaryota > Metazoa > Arthropoda > Arachnida > Uropygi > Thelyphonidae > Mastigoproctus > Mastigoproctus giganteus. Next base: position 142,075,267 of record NC_143580.1, read on the forward strand.
GGTAACCTCTGGATATAAATTTGTCGGTAATATACTGTATTTCATTGTGAAGGTCGGTGGGTGAGGAACTGTACTTTAGTGCATTGTGAATTTGGTTATATAAAACTGCCTTTTTAGTGTTTAGAGGGTGATGAGAAGCAAAATGTAAGTATTTACCGGTGTTTGTATTTTTCCCGAAAATTTTCGTATTTAATTTTGTGCCTGTTATATAGATAGTGAGATTAAGGAAATTTATCTGATTGTTCTGTCCAATTTCAAGGGTGAATTTAAGTCTATCATGTACAGAGTTAAGTTTTACGAAGAGGTTATTAATAATGGGTCTGTTGCCTACTACAAGAATGTCGTCGGCATAGCGCATGTATAATTTTAGTTCAGGGGGAAAGGGGTGTAGGATTTGGCTTTCAATGGCGGCTAGGTAGATTTCGGACAATGGGGCCGAAATCCCCAGTCCCATTGGTAAGCCATATATTTGTTGGAAGATTTTTTCGTTGAATCTAAAAAATCTTGCTTCTAATAGGAGGGTGGTGAGTTCAAGGATATGGTCTATAGAAAGGGGGGTACGTTTTGTTAAGGTATCGTCTGTTTCTAAGAACTTGCGTAAGGCTTGTAAAGTAAATGGAATATGGACATTTGTGTAAAGAGAAGTAACGTCATAGGAAGCTAGGATGTTTGTATCGGATATTGTGATGTTATTAATTTTTTGAAAAGCTTGATTGGTGTTATTGATCTTGAATGTGGAAAATTTTGTAAGGGGGGTTATAATTTTGACCAGGAAGGAGGATAAATTAGCGAAAGCTGAATTGCTATATGATACAATTGGTCTTAAAGGGTGGTCTGCTTTATGTAACTTGATAATCCCAAACATGTGGGGGAGGATGTTATTGCGGATTCCAATTTGTTGTAGTGTGGAAAGGTTGATTTCCTTATTTTGCCTGAGTTTTCTGAGAATTATGTCGAGTTTATTTTTGAGTCTGACGATGTTATGGTTATTTACATTTATATATGTGTTTGGATCTGCTAAGATGGAGTCTAATTTTTCGGTGTAGGTGTCTTTATCTATTATAACAATCGTGTCACCTTTATCGGCTTTTTGAATAATAACGTTGGAAGTTTTACTGAGTTTGTGTAAATCCATAAGCTGTTGTTTTTTTATATTAGAGCAAGAAGATAGTTTGGTATTAATAATACTATTTGTTTGGTGCATTAGACGCCATTTATCGGGATGATGTTCGAGTTTGGACTGGAGTTCAACAATGCAGTCTTTTATAGGGTAATGTTGATTTTTGATGGCAAAATTAAAGCCATATTCCAGGCCAGAAAGTTCAGCGGGTGTAAAAGATCTGGAAGAGAGGTTAACGGTGGTGATTTTTGCGGGGGAGCGAGTCGTGAGGGAATTCCATTTTTTATTATGTCTTTGTATTATTTCTTGGTTGGTAGCATTAATACGTATATTGTTTTTGTTGGTGAACTTCATCCAGTCATGAGGGGTCATTTCTTTTTTAAGGTAAAATCTGAGTTGGTGTATGCTATTTAAAAGGCTATATTTTTTATTATATCTCTTCCTGATTTCTTCACGGATGAGCGGTGTATGATATGTGGATATTTTTTGCAATTATTTTTAGGAAAAAGGTGGGCAAATTTGGGGATAATATTGTGGTGGAGACATTTTTGTAAAAAGGCAATGTGTAGCTTATTGGAAAAATATTTGATGAGTGTGCTGGTTAGTTGAGTTTTTTTATGATTATTAGACATGTCTAAAGGCATCATGGAGAATAAGGAATGTGAAAAAATTAAGATTAAAATTGGAGGAGCGGTGCAGATAAGGTGTCGATTATTACCGTTAAAAATATCTTATTAAATTTGACAATACGAAATTTTTAGAAATCTTCATCGTACTTGAAGATTTCTAAAAATTTCGTATTGTCAAATTTAATAAGATATTTTTAACGGTAATAATCGACACCTTATCTGCACCGCTCCTCCAATTTTAATCTTAATTTTTTCACATTCCTTATTCTCCATGATGCCTTTAGACATGTCTAATAATCATAAAAAAACTCAACTAACCAGCACACTCATCAAATATTTTTCCAATAAGCTACACATTGCCTTTTTACAAAAATGTCTCCACCACAATATTATCCCCAAATTTGCCCACCTTTTTCCTAAAAATAATTGCAAAAAATATCCACATATCATACACCGCTCATCCGTGAAGAAATCAGGAAGAGATATAATAAAAAATATAGCCTTTTAAATAGCATACACCAACTCAGATTTTACCTTAAAAAAGAAATGACCCCTCATGACTGGATGAAGTTCACCAACAAAAACAATATACGTATTAATGCTACCAACCAAGAAATAATACAAAGACATAATAAAAAATGGAATTCCCTCACGACTCGCTCCCCCGCAAAAATCACCACCGTTAACCTCTCTTCCAGATCTTTTACACCCGCTGAACTTTCTGGCCTGGAATATGGCTTTAATTTTGCCATCAAAAATCAACATTACCCTATAAAAGACTGCATTGTTGAACTCCAGTCCAAACTCGAACATCATCCCGATAAATGGCGTCTAATGCACCAAACAAATAGTATTATTAATACCAAACTATCTTCTTGCTCTAATATAAAAAAACAACAGCTTATGGATTTACACAAACTCAGTAAAACTTCCAACGTTATTATTCAAAAAGCCGATAAAGGTGACACGATTGTTATAATAGATAAAGACACCTACACCGAAAAATTAGAATCCATCTTAGCAGATCCAAACACATATATAAATGTAAATAACCATAACATCGTCAGACTCAAAAATAAACTCGACATAATTCTCAGAAAACTCAGGCAAAATAAGGAAATCAACCTTTCCACACTACAACAAATTGGAATCCGCAATAACATCCTCCCCCACATGTTTGGGATTATCAAGTTACATAAAGCAGACCACCCTTTAAGACCAATTGTATCATATAGCAATTCAGCTTTCGCTAATTTATCCTCCTTCCTGGTCAAAATTATAACCCCCCTTACAAAATTTTCCACATTCAAGATCAATAACACCAATCAAGCTTTTCAAAAAATTAATAACATCACAATATCCGATACAAACATCCTAGCTTCCTATGACGTTACTTCTCTTTACACAAATGTCCATATTCCATTTACTTTACAAGCCTTACGCAAGTTCTTAGAAACAGACGATACCTTAACAAAACGTACCCCCCTTTCTATAGACCATATCCTTGAACTCACCACCCTCCTATTAGAAGCAAGATTTTTTAGATTCAACGAAAAAATCTTCCAACAAATATATGGCTTACCAATGGGACTGGGGATTTCGGCCCCATTGTCCGAAATCTACCTAGCCGCCATTGAAAGCCAAATCCTACACCCCTTTTCCCCTGAACTAAAATTATACATGCGCTATGCCGACGACATTCTTGTAGTAGGCAACAGACCCATTATTAATAACCTCTTCGTAAAACTTAACTCTGTACATGATAGACTTAAATTCACCCTTGAAATTGGACAGAACAATCAGATAAATTTCCTTAATCTCACTATCTATATAACAGGCACAAAATTAAATACGAAAATTTTCGGGAAAAATACAAACACCGGTAAATACTTACATTTTGCTTCTCATCACCCTCTAAACACTAAAAAGGCAGTTTTATATAACCAAATTCACAATGCACTAAAGTACAGTTCCTCACCCACCGACCTTCACAATGAAATACAGTATATTACCGACAAATTTATATCCAGAGGTTACCCCCACCAACTCATTTTAAATACAATCCTTCACGCTAAAAACAAAATTAAAGCTAACATCCCAACCAAAGACAAAAATAAAACTAACATCCGCATAGTCCTCCCTTAGCCGACCGGGCTAGCCGAGTGGGTAAAGTACCTGCCCGGCAACCCAAAGGTCGCGGGTTCGATTCCCGCCTCGGGCTTGGATCAAAGTACTGCAAAAACCTTGGGAGGTGCAATATGGCCACAGAAGCCGATGCGCCAACAACTACCAAATCAAAAAAAAAAAAAAAACGTCCTCCCTTACCACAATGAACTAGCAGGACAGTTCCGACGCCTATTTAACAACACTGATATCTCCCTTGTTTTTTCCACCTACAACAAATTAGGATCCTTCTTCAGCACCTATAAAGACACATACAAATATTCTACAAACGACCTTAATAATATTATATACCTCATTAATTGTCAACCAAACTGCAACACATGTTATATCGGAAGTACCACTACCAAATTTGGCTCATCAAAAACATCCAACACCCGTGCATACTACCATTTCCATAGTCTCACGTCTAACCAATCTGTCACAGAACTTACAACTCATGCCCAGACTCACAACCACAACCCGCTCATCGATTCTGCCATTTCCATCATTAAACTAAAATCCAGCTACAGAATACTTCAATATGAAGCTCTAGTTATTGAATGGTACAAGCACCACTCTAACCTCCAAATTCTGAATTCTAAACTCCCCTTCAATCTTTCCCCAATTTGGAACCTCTCGAGATTAAAGTTCCCACATGTCAAAAAAGGCATCACGAGAGTATAATTTTTTATTCTTAAAATACCATATGCATTCTCTCCCCACACATTGCCAACTGAAGACGTTCTTTAACTAACGAAAGTCCTCGTAAAGACTATTGGCTTCACTTACATAGTTTTTAATTATTCTTCTTTTTTTTATTTCGATGACAACCAAGGATTGGATGTGTACACTTCTGTTTCCTTTGGCCCATTTAACTCAGTCAACCTTTACTTACTTCCCTCCCTTTTAATTTTTCAATTTAACAATTCAACGTAAACATTAACCACGCTACCTAAGTAAACCATCGCAGATTAATTTCAAGGTGAGTACCGTTTTTTAAGCTTTCGCTATTCTTTTCTAGTCTACTAACACGGTACTTGAAGATTTCTAAAAATTTCGTATTGGAGGTGATTATTCAATTGTATAAAGCAATGGTTAGGCCACATCTTACTGTACAGGTAGACTTCATTGTAGGAAGGATGTGGATCTGCTGAAATGGGTGTAGGGAAAGGCAATGACACTGATGAGAGGAAAACAAAATGATTCTCTTACCAAGAAAGGCTTCATTTCTGCAAATTGCAGCATCTAGACACTAGGCACTTGCAAGTGTGATCTAATTGAAGTGCTTAAGGCTATGAATGGACTGAGCAAGCTCAATATGCTAATGGCATTCTTACTCTTGCTCATATACATACATGAACAGGCAAAAATTTAAAGTGAAGGATTATTGCATAATAGATGTGCAGATGTTTCTTTCCTTCAGCCAGCAAGTAGTTGACTGTTGGAACAAACTTCCACCAGTTATTGGGTAAGCAAGTGGTAGTTTGAATAAATTCAAGGAAGAACTAGACAAACTACTGGATGGGGATGGCCAAGTTTTGATTTATTTATTTTATTTATTTTTATTTTTATTTTTATTTTTTTGCAGATGCTATATAAAACTCTCTTTCTGTGCAACACTTAGATGCACATACTTTTTTCTTTTCACCAGTTTTCTTAGGGACCATGATGATAAACTGTAAATGAGGTTGTATTACAATAACAATAAAAAAAACTAGGCCTAGACAAGTTCTTAACTATATGATAGTAGGCATATCCATAAACAGACTGAGTCACATACTAAAGGCTGCCAAGACATGCTGGGTTACTAATTTACCGTCTCATGAGCACACTCAGAATTTTTAAAGTCAAATTTTTTTTTTTTGTACATTAAAATTGTTCATTTACCTACAAGAATACTGGACAATCCTAACCCTACAGCCAACACGCTTGATCCTTTTCTCACAAACAATCCTTCTAAGTACACGGTCGAAGTGAGGGTCCTTTAGGCATCTCAGATCACAACTTGGTGATTGTCTCTTCTCCGATGGAGCCTTTATCTCATGGCTATTTCCAACTTCGTATTGCTTGGCATTATAAAGATGCAAAATGGGATGACCTGCGAGATTTCTTTTCTTCTTTTCCTTAGTCGGATTACTGTTTCAAAACTTCTGATGTCACCATTTGCTCAGATCGTGTCAGTTAAATTATTCTTGCAGGAATGAAATCCTTTATCCCACACTCCACTTTAAAGTCTTGCCCTTTATCTAAACCTTGGTTTTCCAATAAATGTGCTAAGGCTGTTCAAGAGAAGAACGTTGCATATCGTAATTGGCTTGTTTCTAATTCTTCAGTTTCATTTTCTGCCTACACCAAAGCTCACAACAATTGTAAAGCAGTTATCAATCAGTCCAAACTAGAGTTTGAACAGGCTAAGAGTAGAAAATTTGCTTCTTGCCCTAATGGTAGCCGAGCATTTTGGTCTCTTGCCAAAGCTATTGGCCGCAACTTTTGCCCATCTCTGCTCCCACCTCTGTCCAACCCAGATGGTTCTGTTCTCACTTCAGCCAAGGATAAAGCTGACCTTCTAGCATCCCATTTTTTTCCAACTCATGTATTAATGATCTTGATAAAACACCTCCCACCATTCCCAACATGCTCCATTCAATGCCTCCTGTGATCTTCCGTCAAAAGGATGTCAGAAGAATTTTGACGAATCTTGATGCTAAGAAAGCTCCAGGTCCCAATGGTATTTCTCCACTTGTTCTCAAAACCTGTGCTCCTGAACTTACTCCTATGTCGCCTTTTTTTTCATTTTCTTATTCCAAAGGTGTTTTTCCTTCTGCTTGGAAATTTGCTCATATCCAGCCAGTTCCTAAAAACGGTGACAAATCCCTCCCATCCAATTATCTTCCCATTTCAATTACTTCTAATCTTTCTAAAGTAATGGAGAAATCAATTAACCGCCAACTCTTAAACTACCTAGAAACCTTCCGTCTGATCAACGATCGCCAGTATGGATTCCGTCAGTGTCAATCCACTGATGATATTCTGTCTTATGTTACCCATTTATGGACTAATTCAATGGAAAAGTTTGGTGAAACACAAGCAGTTGCTCTTGACAACTCAAAGGCTTTTGATAGTGTTTGGCATAAAAGTCTTCTAAACAAGTTTCCATTTTATGGTTTGCCAACTGTTTTTTGTAACTGGTTAATACCATCTTTCTCTCTAATTGCTCACTGAGGGTGATGGTAGATGGCTCTCTGTCTTCTAACTTCTCCACTAATGCCGGTGTCCCCCAAGGTTCAGTTCTTTCCCCCACTCTTTTCCTTCCTCTTGTATATTAATGCCCTTCTTCCATTGACTGGAAATGCTACCCATAGTTTTGCTGACGATAGGATATAAGCTTTATAAACACATCATGCTCATGACACAGCACATACTAGATTTAAAATCATGTTGTTTGACGGTTATGCACACAGCCTAAGGGTAACTCATCATGTTTATTAGCTCATACAGTATCTCTGATCCCTATAATCTTCAAACAACAGAGTTGCCAGCATTAAGCCAAAATATTAACCTGTAATGTGGCTTGGTTCGGCAGATAAAGTATTTGCATAAGAAATAATGTCATGGGTTCAAATGCTGCTGCTAGTTTGGATAGGTTGCAATTGCCCAATATTTTTTAATATGAGGTGCAAATAGGATAACATGATTTCATCAATCAAATCACCTAAACACAGACTACTGTACGATTAATTACTATAACTGTAAACTAGTATTGAATAGCTCATAAAATGAATGATTATCATTAGTAGAGCATATTACCCCAGGGGCTCACATCTGGTGAGTATGGGCTTGGCACACCCAGTGTCCTCAGCTGGATTCAGACACAGCATGGTTTGTTAAGGGAAAGTCTTGTCTGACAAATTTAATAGGATATTATGATGTGGTTACAAAGGAACTGGATGCAAAAAATAATTTTGATATCATATATTTGGATTTCAGGAAAGCTTTTGACACTATTGCACATGGAAGGCTATTGTACAAATTGGAGCAGAATGGTATTAAGGGTAAGTTGCTACAATGGATAAAAGGATGGTTAAGTGGGAGAAGACAGAGGGTGGTAATCAATGGGTGCTGCTCTTTGTGGACTAATGTTATTAGTGGAGTCCCACAGGGTTCGGTGTTAGGTCCACTGTTGTTTTGTATATTTATCAATGATATTGATGAAGGTATATTAGGCTTAATGTTGAAGTTTGCAGATGATACAAAGGTTGGCAGGGTTGTTAATGACAGCAATGGCAGTGAAGAGGGAGGTGATTGTCCCTCTGTATAAGGGAATGGTCAGGCCATGCCTTGAGTACTGCGTACAGGTATGGAGACCTCATTTTAGGAAGGATGTAGATTTACTTGAGAGTGTACAGAGAAGGGCAACAAGATTGGTGAGGGGAATGAAGGGATCCTCTTACCAAGAGACGCTTAAGTTCTGCAAATTGCAGTGGCTGGAGACTAGGCACCTGCACGGTGCCTGATTGAGGTATATAAGGCCTTGAATGGGTTGAGCACGCTGAATTCTGATGGGATCCTTCCACTTGTTCAGATTACGAACGTAAGGGGGATATAAATTCAAATTAAGAAGAGACAGATGTAGAATAGATGTGCGGAAATTTGCCATTAGCCAGCGGGTGGTTAATTGCTGGAACAAACTTCCATCTGTCGTTGTGGAAGTTGACAGGTTAAATAAATTTAAGGAGGAACTGGACAGGCATTTGGAGGGAATGGTGTGATTTTTTTTTTTTTTTTTTGGCTGATGCTGCATAAGCTCATACACTTGCTTTTTTGCATCACATGCCACTACTACTATTACTATATCATCATTCTTTTTCTTGGTGATTCCCTTCTACTTCTCTCTCTCTCTCTCTCTCTCATTGTAATTCAGAAAAATTTTGTTTTGGCTGATGTAGCATAACATTATTAGCCATATGGTGCAAGAAGCCTCAGGCTTCTTGCACCATATGGCTAATAATAATAATATGATGCAAGAAAGCAAGCTACGTAGCGTCAGCCAAAAAAAACACTCTTCCCATCTCACCCATCCATTCACTCCAAATGTTTGTCTAGTTCTGCCTTAAACTTATTTAGGTTGCTGACCTCCACTACAACAGATGGAAATTTCTTCCAGCTATCAACCACCTGCTGGCGAAAGGCAAATTTCTGCACATATATTCTATTGTCTTTTGTCGTTCCTCAATTTGAATTTATACCCCCTCAGATGAGTAATCTGAGCAAGAGGAAGAATCTTATTAGCATTGAGCTTGCTCAATCCATTCAAGGCCTGATACAGTTCAATTAGATAACCTCACAGGTGCCTAGTCTCCAGAAGCTGCAATTTGCAGAACTTAGCCTTTCTTGGTAACACCAACTCTTTGTTGCACTTGCCAATCTCATTGCCCTTCTCTATACTCATTCTAAAAGCTATACATCTTTCCTAAAATGAGGCCTCCAGGATTGAATACAGTACTTAAGATGTGGCCTAACCATAGCCTTATACAAGGGAACAATCACCCCATTATCCCTGCTAGCAAAATTCCTGAATATCATTGACAAGACACCATGAGCTCCTCTTGCAGCCTTTTTGCACTGCTCAGAAAACTTCATATCTGACTGCACAATTACCCCAGGTCCTTTTCATTCTCCACTACCATGAGTGTAGTACCACCCAGTTTAAACATTACTCTGGGGTTACTACTACCCATATGCAGTACTTTACATTTGTCAATGTTAAACTTCAGTTACCACCTCTCAGCTCAACATTTCCAGATCTTGTTGCAGTAGCGTACTATCATTATTGTCATTAACAAGCTTGCCAAACTATGTATCGTCTGTACTCTTACCCATTACCCCTGATATAGCTTCATCAATATCACTGATAAATACCAAAAACAACAAGAGGCTCAACACCGAACCCTGGGGGACTCCACTAATAACATTAGTCAATGAAGAGCCGTGTCCATTGATAAGCACTCTCTGCATTCTCCCACTCAACCATCCTTTTATCCATTGTAGCACCTTGCTTTTCATGGCATACTGCTCCAATTTGTACCATAGTCTTCTATGTGCCACATTATCAAAAGCCTTCCTAAAATACAAGTATATGATATCAAAATTATTCTTTGCATCCTTTGTGGCCACATCACAGTATCTAATCAAATTTGTCAGAAAATTCTTCCCCTTAACAAACCCATGCTGTGTCTGAACTATAGCTGCAGTCTTGTCTAGATGATCCTGCATTGCTTCTTTCACCAGTGACTCCATTATTTTCCCTGGAACACAAGTTAAACTAACAGATCTATAGTTACTTGTGTCACCTTTTGAACCCCCTTTGTGAATTGTGGACATAATTGCGCATCTCCAGTCCACGGGGACCTCCCCTGAGTCCAAGGAAGCTTTCATAATTATGGAAAATGGTTTGCTTACTTCCTTTGCTGCCTCCTTTAATATAACTGAATAGATCCCATCCAACCCAGATGCCTTCCTTATGTTTAACTTCAACAATTTCTCCTCCACTTGGTTCTCAGTTATTACAAAATCACTTATCTCCCTTTGATAAACATCTGGCCCTCTCCTCCTTGAATAGCTCCTCATGTGCAAATGGAGATGCAAAATGCTCATTTAGTCTGGCAGCTATGTGAGAATGATAGTCTACAGTCAAACCATTGATATCAAGTGGACCAACATGATTTTATACATTGCCAAAACATAAAATATAAACCTACAGGAATCATGTAAAACAGAAAGAAACTGATGTTTAGAAATTATTAATGGGAAATAATTCTCAAAATTCACCTGTGTAGCAGCTTTTTTTAAGTTTGGCTAGCCAATTTTCTTTCTGCCCTTGAATGGTCAACTACCCTCAAAGAAATATTCAAAAAGGGCCAGATTTTTTTAGGTTCTACTGTAATATCATTACTTTTTAAAAATATTGATACTTTTTTTCCCCCTTTAATCTGTTAATTTTTGAGACTGTCTGTATGAAAGCATAATACAAATCTGTGAATTATATTATTCCATTTAAATGCCATTTAATTGTATTATGCCATTAATTATACAGCATTTATTATTATTATTATTATTATTATTATTATTAGCCATAGCGCAAGGATGCCCGAGGTTTTTGCTGCACGAGCCAAAAAAAAATTTCTGAATTACCCTGAAAGAGAGAGAGAGAGAGAGAGAGACACAGACAGACATACAGAAGTAGAAGGGAATCACCAAGAAAGAGAAAAATTATGTTATCCAGCTCAGGACCCTGAGTGTGCCAAGTCCACAATCACCAGATCTGTACCCCTGGGGTTGGTGCTCACCTCTGGTGAGCATGGGCTTGGCACAAAATACCCACTTCATTTGCCCAACCCTTTCTAACGGCTACAAAAATTCACAGCCATTGTTGCAGAAAAGCCAAGTTAGTTATGGAAAAATATCAGACACGGTCCTAATATTAAACTAATTTTTGGAAACTAGCTAATCATGCATATGTATCTACCCCCAGGGGCTCGCATCTGGTGAGTATGGGCTTGGCACACCCAGGGTCCTCAGCTGGATATCACCATTCTTCTCTTTCTTGGCGATTCCCTTCTACTTCCTTCCCTCCCTCTCTCTCTCTCTCTCTCAGAGTAATTCAGAATTTTTTTTTTTTTTTTGCCTAGTGCACCATATGGCTAATAATAATAACAACAAGTCATCAACACCACCTGAAGTCAGCAGTGGAGAGAATAACAATAGCTCGGAAAGAGGAAAGGGGCCTGATAGACCTGATGGAGCAACAGATGATAGCGAAAGTTAACCTGAAGGATAACTCCGAGAACAACACAGCACCACTCCACCAGGAAGATAGATAAGTGGTATACCCCCACTCAACCTAAGCGAGGAAACCCCCTCCCACCTAGACGGCACAAAAAATAAAGCTAGAAAGACAATGACATTACAATGATCTCCATCAAGATCCCATCGGTAACACTGCTTCCAATGCATGGCTCAACAGCAGGACACTCTTCCCGAGACTGAAGGATTTATGCTGGCCATCCAAGACCAGGTAATCAACACCAGAAACTATAGAAAATACATCACAAAGGAGCCCAGAATGTCGACATGTGTCAGATGACACGTTGACGATGCTACCTGGCCTCAGAAACAATCTAACACATTACCACGGGATGCAAAGTAATCACCCAGACTGAGTAGGTTCGTAGACATGACCAGGTAGCCAGGATAATACATCAAAAGCTAGAGAGGAAATACTAGTTGACCAAAGAAAGTGTACCATACTACAAGTATGAACCCCAGGCAGTACTAGAGACGCGAACCCACAAGCTGTACTGGGACCGCGCCTTAATAATGGATAAGACCATCCTGCACAACAGACCAGACATAACCCTTGTGGACAAGATGGAAAAGGGTACCTACCTGAGTGACATAGTGGTGCCCAACACTAGCAATGTTCAGAAAACCCATGAGGAAAAAATGAGACATGAGGTTAAGGAGATATGGAATAAGCAAGTAACAGCCTTCCCCATCATCACGTCAACCACCGGTATGATGCCAAAGGCTCTACATAGCAGCAATAGGTCTCCCAGAGAACACCTACAAGGAACTCCAGAAAGTCGCAATCCTGAACATCTGTAGGATAGTCAGAGAGTTCCTCGACCAACAGTAACACCAGATATTACAACCACACCGTGTACTTGGTAGCAGTACCTGTCACAGAGTGGAATCCCCCAATCAAGGGGAAATAATATAAGAGAAACAACAATAATAATAACATGCCTTGATTAGCCAACTATTACCTCGTGTCACAGTGAACGCAAGCAGGCGGAGAATTCTGATGTCCTTTGTTCCAGCCTGCTAGACGCCAAAATGCAAACTGTCGCATTTGGTTCGCAAAAAAAATCGCATTTTGCCGAAATGCGATCTTTTTTCCGGGAAAAAAAAAAAAAAAATCACATTTTTCCGGAATAAAACAAATACATTTATACCAGATTTATTCTGAATTTCGCGTTCTTACCTTCAAAATCCAATGGCTCTGGTTTGACTTCTGCAAACGAATCCTCTCTTTTAACTTTTTCAAGTAAAAAAGGATCCTCTTCGTTATATTCACGAGTTCTTTTCTTATCCCGTGATTTCTCAAAAGACAGAGAATCATCATCGAAATGTTCACGAACTTTTTTCCGCTCCTTTTCTTTCTCTCTATGACCAGATTTATGATGCTTATGGCCATCCCTTTCTCGTGAACGGGATCGAGATCGTTTCCTATGCTTCTTTCTATCTTTATCTTTGTGTTTTTTTGAAGATCCCATGTTATCTGAACAGAAATATTAACTAAAAACCATAAAAACACCTCAAAACATACACGACACCAACGCACTCAGTTACAACCTAATTAACAACACGCCCTCTAATGATCCGAGAGAAAGAGTATTTCCAAATATGCTTCAATTATAGTGTTTGCTATAATTCAATCGCCATGTAGCATTACAATAAGCTAAACATGTACGCTTAATAAAACTACTGTATAATTTTTAAAATCATGTTATCTTTTAAAAACTTTCGTTTTTAAAAACAAAGACATTTAAAAAAAAGTTCATTTTATCAACTAATTTTTAGGTACGTTCGCATTGGCCGGTGCAGCATAAGCCTCAGGCTTCCTTGCACCATATGGCTAATAATAATAATAATAATAATAATAATATACATATGCTCCTATTGTCTTCAATATCCATGCCAAATCAGTCTATCTGTCCGTCCATCCATATGTCCGTCCATCCACATTATAATTTCATGATAATCTGTCCATTGGGGTTCCCAATGGACATATTATCATGAAATTTTATATTTGAGCCTTTTAAAAATATTATTATTATTATTAATAGCCATATGATGCAAGGAAGCCTGAGGCTTACGCTGCACCAGGGGGAAAAAGTCCCCGAGTAACCCTGAGAGAGAGAGAGAGAGAGAGAGAGAGAGAGAGAGAGAGAGAGAGAGAGAGAGTCAAAAGTAGAAGGGAATCACCAAGAAAGAGAAGAATGACGATTTCCAGCTCAGGACCCTGGGTGTGCCAAGCCCATACTCACCAGATGTGAGGCTCCGGGGTTAAATATGTTGCGAGCCATTCAGAATTTCATTAAATCGGACAAATAGAAATCCCACAATTATTTATTTTTTCCATATAAATTGAATGAAAAAAAAATTCTTTTTTCAAATAAATTGCATGAAAAAAATATAAATTCATAGATTAAATGTAAGTTTAATGCAGTACTGTATTGTTAGCTTCAGACATTTCGTGCATACTTCGCGTGTACTATAAGGGGATTCCAATTCAGGCCTTTTCCACCAGCTGTGGGGAGAATGGTAATTATATTACCCCAGGTGCTAACAGCTAATGAGTATGGGCTTGGTATACCCAGAGTCCTGAGCTGGATATCATCATTCTTCCTCTTTCTTGGTGATTCCCTTCTACTACTGAGTCTTCTTTCCTCTCTCTCTTTCACGGTAACTCAGATTTTTTTTTTTTTTTTGGCTGATTCCAAAAAAAATGTTATTACTGCATTATATTAGGGTTACCCATAATTGATTACATACACCCGTATTTGTGTCTGAAAATTGGGTGTGTTCTCTGCTCGATTTGCCTGTTTTGCTGGACGAAAAACCCCAGTTTATGTTGGGGGGGAGGCTCGCTATCTACACCTGAGACCAACTAACAGAACGAAGGAGGGAAAAAAGCCCATTAATGTTCCTAGCATCATCGACCAGATTCGAAACCGGGCCTATTCCACCCGATGTGGGGAGAACGGAGATGACACCACTGTGCTACATGCGCAGTTTTGGCTAGTGCATCAAAAGCCTCAGGCATCCTTACACCATAATAATAAAGAACAGCGAATAGCGGACCAGAGAAGGACCATCGTCACAAAGAACCTCATAGCTCCTGCAATCTTTGAAAAAATCAAGCAGGACGTGAGCGATCAACTACAAAGGATAAAGAATGCGGAACCAGGAGAGAAACCTGGTTCTACTACCGAACGAGAGGAGAAAGAGCAAGGAGAAATACAACCAACAGCAGCTGAAGTGGAAACAGACGAGGTCATGATATCCAGAATAGAGGACGAGTAGAAGAAGGCCCTAATGGAATGGACCCCACAAAGACTCACGTGATACTGAAGCAGAGGCGGTACCAGCGGGGCAATAGGAGTATGAAATTAATTGGAAAAGTGAAGAGCGTCCTCAAGAGAGACAGCGTCCACAGCAAACATTAGACAAAAATTCAGAGAATAGGAGAGTACTTGGACACATTGAAGTAGAACCTCCTTGCATGCAGCAAGAGACTACGCCGATACAAAGATGGCTCCCATAACTATATAAACAACCGAATCTTCGATGAGGGCCAAAGAGGCTTCTACAGGAATCTCGGACAAGATGGAAAAGAAGAGAACGGACCACCCGAGAAGAAGACGATTGAGGAGTTCTGGGGAAACATATGGAGCAGGGAAGTAAGACATAACAGTCAAGTCACCTGGATAGAGCTAGAACACAAGAAAACCAAGGATGTACAAAAAATGAGAGGATGGGAGATCCGGGAAAAAGTAAAACAGACGATCAAGAACTCTCAGAACTGGCGAAACACCAGGAATAGATAACGTCCACCACTACTGGTACAAGAAGCTCACTTGCACACAAAAGCAACTGGCAGAGCAATTCACCCAAATGATAAAGTACCCAGAGACAATCTTGAAGTTCTCTCAAGGAATCACATATCTGAAGTCTAAAGAAGAAGATACAAGAAACCCGACGAAATATAGGCAATCACCTGCCCAACAATGCACAAGATCCTGACCAGTTGCATAACCAGGAGGAAATCAGACGACTTGGACAGCCAGAACATAATGGCCGAACGGCAGAAAGGATGCAAGCGGCTGAGCAACGAATGCAAGGAGCAATTAACCATAGATGCCGCGGTTATAAAGCAAGCATACAAGAAGCGCCGCAACATGTACACAGCCTACATCGATTACCACAAGGTATTCGACTCCGTGCCTCATGGCTGGCTAATAGAGGCGCTGAACATCTACAAAGTCAATCCGATAGTGACAAACTTCCTAGGTGAAACGATGGCGAAATAAAGTACCACCATTAAGGTCGAAAACATCACAACCAGGCCAATCCCCATCAGGAGACGAATCTTTTAGGGAGATGCCCTGAGCCCATTGTGGTTCTGTCTAGCACTTAACCCGCTATCTACCATGCTCAACAGTAGCAAGTATGGATATAACCTCAAAGAAGGAAGGAAGGAAGAACCTGTACACCCTCAGCCACCAAATGTACATGGATGACATCAAGCTCTACGCAGGAACCGAGAAGTACCTTCAGCAACTACTCCAGATCACCGAAGAATTCAGCAATGATATCAGGATGGAATTTGGTCTAGACAAATGGAAGACCTACGGATTGCGTCAGGGAAAAGTAGTCAACCGAAACTACCAGCTGCAGTGTGGTAAAGAGTGGAAAATTGCATATGTGTAACTTTTTCTGAATGCCACACTCCTCCAATTTGTATAGCAGTCATTTATATGCAAGAGTATCACAAGCTTTTCAGAAATCTAAGTATATGATGTCAAAATTAATTTTTTCATCCAGTTCCTTTGTTGCCATCTTATCCAATCATATTAGTCACACAAGACCATCTCTTAACAAATCCATGCTGTATCTGCAGTATAAGTGCCATCACAGCATGGAATTGTTAAGTGGAAATGACCAACTAAACTGTCGAGATGATCCTGTATTAGTTCTTACACCAGTCACTCCCCATTGCCCTCGCGAATATCACAAGTTGTATCGCCATCGTATCGCTGGTAGCGTGGCGGACAATTTATTTTTTACTCCTGTATTATCAGAACTACGGATTTATTTCGTGTTAAAAGTGAAGTTTGTTACCAAATGAATAATTACAACTTCAGGATTCTGTTGGTAAGCATAGTTTTGTGTTATTAGGGTTCTCTTTCAAGTATCTTAAATTTTCTTCTCACCGCTATTGTCTTTGGTCACTCCGCTTACGCATCATATCCGAAGCTTTAGGGAGCTGGCCCTTCCTTTGCCTGACCACCACAGCTCTATCATAGCTAATTCGACTGGGTCCGTCCCCCCCCCCCCCATCGTGACCTTGGACTAGCGTCGCATCGGAGCTACCAGTTTTATGCCTCGGGTGTTTACTTCCTTCTTGCACTTACTGTTGCCCAGTGCCAGCACTGCTTGTTTAATAGCACCAACGCGTCACAAGTTTTCACCCTTTACATAAAGATCTGTACGACCATTTTCTGCCAAGATCAGCTACCATACTGCAAGAATCTGATCTGAACAGTCTACTACTGCCTGTTCTCCTAAACTCCGCGAAGACTGAAGAGGTTTCAAGATAAACTCTTCTTTTGTTTCAATCTCATTACTTTTAGACATTAAATTTGCACTACGCATATACTTTGATTTTAGTTAACATGGATGATAAACAACCCTCTCCAGCTGATAACTTTCCTCCGTTGCCATCTTCTGGGGAGATTTCAACACTTCTGACCCCACGAGTGCCTTTGACTCAATCATCGGAACCAACTATTGCCTCACAGGAAATTCAACTTCAAAAAGTGCTAGTGATTCTCTTTCACAAAATACTCTTGACAAAGAAACTCACACGGATCTCCCTTCGAGTAAAAAACTTGGACCTGCAGGCCCCAATGAGAAAAACAATTTAACAAATGATCAGGCAAGCGATCCGGAACAAAATGTTCTTATTTAAACAACAGAACTGCAAAAATGAGACATGATCTCTCTAGTTTACTTTCTTACAAATCAAAAAGATTAGACAGGACAAGAATGGAGGAGAGGTTATGCTGTTAGTTAAGAAACACATAAAATCTAAGGATGTGCATCCAATCGATGTTGGTAGACAATGAAATGTTGAGTCTGTTAGACGTGACATAGGCACTGGAAAAGGAAAAAATGAGAGTAGGTGTGTGTTATAGGCCTAATGAATCTGATGAGCATAATGAGCAATTGTACAGAGAAATAGAGTGGGCCAGTAAATCAGAATGTCTCATAATGCGGGGGTTTTAACTTTCCAAATATTGACTGGGACTCGTGGTTGGTCACTCGCACGCTAGCAAGATTTTTTGGATTTATTGGATCTATCGATGGTTCAGCTGTTCATGATCCTGCTCAGGTAGCTAACAAACTAAATGAATATTTTGCATCTATGTTCACACATGAGGAGTTATTCAATGAGGGGAATGCCAGACGTTTATGAAACTCTAACACAGGGAGCTAAGTGATTTTATAATTACTGAGAGAAAATTGGAGGAGAAATTTTTGAAGTTAAACATAAGGAAGGCACTTGGGGTGGATGGGATCTATCCAGTTATATTAAAGGAGCAGCAAAGGAAGTAAGCAAACCCTTAGCCATAATAATGAGAGCTTCTTTGGACTCAGGGGAGGTCCCCATGGACTGGAGGTATGCAAATGTATCACCAATTCACAAAGGGGGTTCAAAAGGTGACACAAGTAATTATAGACCTGTTAGTTTAACTTGTGTTCCGGGGAAAGTAATGGAGTAACTGGTTAAAGAAGCATTGCAGGATAATCTGGTGAAAACTGCAGTAATAGTTAGGAACTGAATGTCAAAAATAATTTTGATATTATCTACTTGGAAAGCTTTTGATACTGTTGCACATGGAAGACTGCTGTACAAATTGGAGAGGTATGGCATTACGGGTAACTTGCTACAATGGATAAAGGGATGGTTGAGTGGGAGACGACAGAGAGTGGTAATCAATGGACACTGTTCGTTGTGGACAAATGTTATTAATGGAGTTCCCCAGGGTTCGGTTCTGGGCCCATTGTTCTTTTGTGTATTCATCAATGATATTGATGAAGGTATATCGGGATTATGTCCAAGGTTGAAGAGATACAAAGGTTGGCAGGGTTGTTAAAGACAGTAAAGTATGCTACTCAAACTGGATCTAGATAAGTTGGGCAAATGGGATGAGAAGTGCCAACTGAAGTTTAACATTGACAAATGCAAAGTACTGCATATGGGTAGCAATAACCCAAGAGAAACATACCAACTGGGTGTTACTACACTCAGAGAAATGGCAAGTGAAAAAGAACCGGGGGTTATTGTGTAGTCACATATGAAGTTTGATGAGCAGTGCAGACGGGCAGCCAGGCAAATCATTAAGTCTTGTCAATGATGATATAAGGAATTTTGCTAGTAGGGACAGGGAAGTGATTATTCCATTGTGTCGGTCGACACCTAGATTACTGTGTACAGGTCTTGAGACCTCATTTCAGGAAGGATGTAGAGTTGCTAGAACGAGTACAAAGAAGGGCAACAAGATTGGTAAGGAGATCAAAGGGGTACGCTTACCAAGAAAGGCTTAAGATCTGCAAATTGCAGCGCCTGGAGAGTAGGCCCCTGCGAGGTGCTCTGATTGAGTTGTATAAGGTCTTGAATGGGTTGAGCAAGTTGAATGCTGATGGGATTCTTCCTCTTGCTCAGATTAAAAACCTGAGGGGCATAGATTCTAATTGAGGAAAGACAGTTGTAGAATAGATGAGCAGAAATTTGCCTTTAGCCAGCGGGTGTTTGATTGGTGGAACAGACTTTCATCTTTTGTTGTGGAAGTTGATAGCCTAAATAAATTTAAGGCTGAGCTGGACAGGCATTTGCAACGATTGGAGGGGTGAAATGGGAAATGTTTTTTTTGGGGGGGGGTGATGCTGCATAAGCTTGAGCTTGCTTTCCTGCATCGTATGCCTCTATTAATGCTAATGCTAATTACCAAGCAATCAGGTAACACTATAATGGATAAATGGATCAATTTGAAGCCGCTTGCGACTTATCTCCTTATAGAGAAGGAAATGCTAAAGGCCTAAACATCGAAATAAATACACGTACCAATCTTTTGGAAGGAATTATAAATATATTTTCCGATATAACAACAAATATGTCTTGTTTGGCCAAACAACCTGTTCGTGTCAGTTCCTCTATAGACAAACCTACATTAAGACATGATGTGTCCCCTCCCTCGATTATCATGGATGATTCAACTTTGCAGGAAGACATGGCTACTGATACCTCTCCTGCTCCCCATCTGCTGCAAATGTTCCTAAAATGAAACCTGACAATGTCTTAATTCGTACAGCTTCTGAAAACAGTGATCGTAAGTGTAGTGCTGATGTTAAGACATTGGTTACTAAAACTCTTAAATCAGATTTAAAAAATGTTAAGATTAAGTCTCTTAGGCTAGTGAGGAACAAAGGAGTCTTGTTGGAAGCGGCCTCTAAAACAGATCTGGAGAGTTTGTCCTCCTCATCGTCCTTTACATCTGCAGGTATAAGCTCGGGTGTTCCCCGCAAGGGAAACATCACTGTGTTGATTTTTAATGTCCCAAAGGAATTGGCACGTGACGAGATACTTGAAAATTTATATAATAAAAATCTTGGCGATTCTGATTTTACATTTGATGAGATTAAGAACGAAACTTTCTTTCGCTTCTCTACTAAAGCAAAGTCAAATTTATCTGTAAACTGGGCTATTAGTTTTTCTCCCAGGATTTACAAACATATAATTACTTTGGAACGCATATTTCTTGCCTAGAGCTCTCATAGACACAGACCTTATACTGTTGTGACGAAATGCCTTCACTGCTTGGGAGACGGTCACACCGCTCAGTACTGGAGCACAAGTCCTCGTCTTGCAGTCACTGTGCCCGTGGTGGTCATGTGTTTAACGAGTGTCCTAACAAAAACGAAGAGCCATAGTGTATCAATTGTAAGAGTGAAAAACGTGACTTTCACCATTCGGTGAGAAATAGAAACTGTCCTGTCTATAAAAAGGCCTTGGAAACAGCACGACAGAGGATTGCCAATGAGTAACACACCCAATCCCTCTCAGTGTATATAGTGTAAATAATTCCCTTACCGGTAATGTTAATAGTACGAACTTGCCCAGTGTTCAGTCTATTATTTTGAAACTGATGCAGATCAACGGGCATCATTGTAGGGTTGTTTCGGACTAGATTAGATTAAGAGCAGAACAAAACTCAATCGACATCATCACTATTCAAGAGCCATATTTTTCTAAAGGACGAATGGGAGACCTTTCAAAGATCACGGGTTATTCCCTTTCCACCCGAGTAATCCAACCTATTCACCAGGAACCGAAGACTTGTAATGTTATATTAAACGACAAGATTGATGTAACCGTCATTAATGGTCTCTGTCACCAAACTGCAACTTGTATCCTTGTCACATATTCTAACATGTGACCTTTTATATCATCTCAATGTACTGCCCTCCATCTGAAGACTTAAATAATTCGATAAATTATCTAGAATCCACATTGAATTTTTTGGGATATAATGTCCTTATTTTAGCAGATGTAAACGCCAAGTCTAAGTTTTGGTTTAGTGCACGCTCTGATGCTCGAGGATAGTCACTGGAAGAATTTATTATTAATACAGTAACAACATGAAGATTTTTAACAGACCTCAACAGTTCACTACATTCTTCTCCGGCGAATCAATCATTGATATCACTTTCTAAAATTCCTTCTGTAATCTGGCTATCAACAATTGGACTGTACAGCCTAACTTGACAACTAGTGACCATAGGGCACTTTCTCGGTCTCCATACCTTCTCGTCCCTCAGTTTCGAGTATCTGTGTGCCTGATTTCGTCCGCTTCTCAATTAATAATATTAATTGGGTTATATTTGAATAATCTCTAATTGCTGATTTCTCGAAACTGACTAACTCTCATTTTGACGCAGTGTCTGTGACTGAAGCTGCGACACAGATTCTAAAAATTCTGATGAATGCATCAATTAAACTGAGTGATCACTGAATTATAACCACCCTTATGAAAAATGAATGCAACCCGTTGACCACGTAAGGTACGAGAGTGCGCAGTTAGTCGACCTACGTAGCATAGATAAGGTGCCAGTGGTTCAGTAGCTAGTAAAATTCCGAGTGTGATGGGTAAAAGGAAGGATTTGCCGGACTTTGATAAACTACAGATTGTGGGTGCTCGAGGAGCTGGTGCCTCGATTTCCCAAACGGCTGAACTGGTGGGGTGTTCGAGAGCCTCTGTAAGTAAAGTGTACCAGGGCTGGCGTCAAAATGGTCAAACAAAGACCCGACGGCAAACTGCAAAGGTAAGCGAAAGGTTGATGTTAGAAGCGAGCGCCGGGTCTGACTACTCGTACAGGCGAACAGGCGCGGCACTGTTCAAGAATTGACTACCCAATACAACATGGGTCAACCCGGAACAATATCTGCCATGACCATGCGTCCCACGCTCGCACGGCTATACCAGCAGACAACCCCATACGGCATCCTCTTCTAACCAAGGTTCATCGACGTAAAAGACTCGCCTGGTGCAAAGAGCATTCAAGTTTGACGTTAGAAGACTGTAAGAAGGTGTGCTGCTCGGATGAGTCACGTTATTTACTCCACACCATGGATGATCGTGTACGGATTTGGCATCAACAACATGAGGCTCTTGATCTATCATGCATGGTATCAAAATTGCAGGCCGGTGGAGGCGGTTGTATGGTGTGGGGCATGTTTCACTGGCAAGAACTTGGACTCCTGGTGCATGTGGAACAACGTATCAGTGGTCTCCGCTATCGTCAACTGCTTTCTGACTGTGTACATCCCGCTGTTACACTTTTTCCTGAATGGCGATGGTGGCTTCCAAGATGACAATGCGCCAAGACATCGGGCACTTACTGTGCAGGAATGGTTTGAGGAACACAGTTCTGACTTCCAGCATATCGATTGAACTCCAAAGTCTCCCGATATCAATCACATAGAGCTTTTGGGACACTATGGAAAGGCATATCAGACATCTGGATACACCAATCACCTCCATACCTGCATTGCTGGCCGCATTACATAGCTTGGTTAGCCATACTACAGTTTGCTTCTACAGGGATGGGATACACTTGAATAGAAAGGGTGCAAGAATATTTGCTGATGCTATCGAGGCAGTGTTAGGTGGGTCGGAAAACTGCTAGCTTGGGGGGGATACAAAGACGAATAGATTAACAGTAGCCACTGGCATAGGTGAAAGAGATTCTTTCACTGCTTCTATTGGAATGAGCAGAAGCCTGAAAAACAAGATTCAGGATATTTCAGAGACTGCTGGGAGTCATTGCAGTACAAGTAAACACATCGGTTGTGTTAGGGTAGCTAAGAATAGAAATAGGTGCATGTATACTTGCGTGTACACCAATGCTAGGAGTTTAGTAAATAAATTTGATGAATTTGAGGTATTGCTCAAAACATCAAAGGCAGATATTGTTGGGATATCAGAGACTTGGTGTCACACAGATATAAGGAATGCAGAACTGGAATTTGGGGAGTACAACGTCTACAGAAAGGATAGACTGGATAAGAAGGGAGGAGGGGTTATGCTATTAGTTAAGAAATACATAAAATCCAAGGAAGTGAAGCCAGTCGGCATCGCCGGACAGTGCAGTGTCGAGTCAGTTTGGTGTGACATAAGCATTGGGAGATCAAAATTGAGAGTAGGAGTGTGCTATAGGCCTAATGACTCTGATGAGTATAATAAGAAACTGTACAGGGAAATAGCGTGGGCCAGTAAATCAGAAAGTCTTATAATGGGAGATTTTAATTTCCCAGATATTAATTGGAATTTGGGGGCTGGTCACTCACACACTAGCAAGGCTTTTGTGGATTTATTGGATGATTGTTTTCTACATCAGCATGTTCGGGAGGCAACTAGAGGGAGGAATACTCTTGATTTGATTATCAGCAGTGATTCTTCATGCATTAAGAATCTGCAGATAAATGAACCACTAGGTGGCAGTGATCACAGTGTGCTGAAGTGGGATTTACTCAAAGAGGTAACTACCATTAGGGGTAAAGGGAAGGGTTATTGCTTTCGTAAAGGCGACTACGATGGACTGAGACAGTATTTAAATTCTATACAGTGGGACCAACTGATGATGTTACCAACAGCAAATGCAAAATGGGAAGCATTCAAAGAACTTATCTTGGAAGCTACTAGGCTTTACATACCAACTAAGAAATATTGTTCAAGGTTTAGGCCTAATGGATGTCAGATGAAGTAATGAGACATATGGCAGAGAAGAAAAATGCATGGGATACATACAAATTAACACGTGACACAGAAGCCAATGATAGATACAAGTTGATCTGTAACAAAGGAAGTTAGGCAGGCGAAGGCAGATTACGAGAAATCTTTGGCAAGGGATGCAAAGAAAAACAGCAAAGAGTTCTTTACTTATGTAAACTCTAGAAGGAAGGGGATGAATCAGATTGGTCCACTTGATATCGATGGGTCAACTGTTGATGATCCTGCAGAGGTAGCTAACAAACTAAATGAATATTTTGCATCGACATTCACACATGAGGAGTTATTTAGCGAGGGGAAAGCCAGAGGTGTATTCATCTCTAGCAGTAAGCTAGAGAATCTTGTAATAACTGAGAGTAAAGTAGAGGAGAAATTGTTGAAGATAAACAAAAGAAAGGCACCCGGAGTGGATGGGATCTATCCAGTTATATTAAAGGAGGCAGCAGAGGAAGTAAGCAAACCCTTAGGCATAATTATGAGAGCTTCCTTGGACTCAGGGGAGGTACCCACAGACTGGAGATGTGCAAATGTGACCCCAATTCACAAAGGAGGATCAAAGGCTGACACAAGTAATTATAGACCTGTGAGTTTAACCTCTGTTCCAGGAAAATTAATGGAGGCACTAGTTAAAGAAGCACTGCAGGATCATATAGACAAGACTTCAGTTTTAGCTCGGACACAGCATGGTTTTGTTAAGGGGAAGTCTTGCCTGACCAATTTGATTGGATGCTATGATGCAGTCACAAAGGAACTGGATGCAGGGAATAACTTTGATATTATATACTTGGATATTAGAAAGGCTTTTGATACTGTTGCACAGGGAAGACTGCTGCACAAATTGGAGCAGTGTGATATTGGAGGCAAATTGCTGCTGTGGATAAAGGGGTGGCTGAGGGGGAGAAGACAGAGAGAGAGGTAATCAATGGACACTGCTCGTCGTGGACTAATGTTATTAGTGGAGTCCCTCAGGGCTCAGTGTTGGGTCCATTATTGTTTTCTGTATTCATAAATGATATTGATGATGGTATGTCAAGCTTAATGTCGAAGTTTGCAGACGATACAAAGGTAGGCAGAGTTGTCAAGGAAACTACTGACACTATGCTGCTGCAACAGGATCTGGGAAGGTTGAGCAGATGGGTTGAGAGGTGGGAAATGAAGTTTAACATTGACAAATGTTAAGTAGTACACATGGGAAACAGCAACCCCAGAGCAACGTATCAACTCTGTGGTACTACACTGACAGTGGCAGAGAATGAAAGGGACTTGGGGGTGGTTGTGCAGGCAGATATGAAGTTCTCTG
This sequence comes from Mastigoproctus giganteus, assembly GCF_048544385.1. NCBI lineage: Eukaryota > Metazoa > Arthropoda > Arachnida > Uropygi > Thelyphonidae > Mastigoproctus > Mastigoproctus giganteus. The sequence continues at coordinate 142,100,677 of NC_143580.1, forward strand.
AGCAGTGCAGACGGGCTGCAAGAGTAGCTCATGGTGTATTGTCAATGATATATAGGAATTTTTCTAGCAGGGATAAGGAGGTGATTATTCCCTTGTATAAGGCAATGGTCAGGCCACACCTAGAGTGCTGTATACAGGTCTGGAGGCTTCATTTCAAGAAGGATGTAGAGCTGCTGGAACGAGTACAGAGAAGGGCAACAAGATTAGTGAATGGAACAAAGGGGTGCTCTTACGAAGAAAGGCTTAAGTTTTGCAAATTACAGTGTCTGGAGACTAGGCACCAGCGAGGTGTTCTGATAGATGTGTATAAAGCATTGAATGGTTTGAGCATGCTCAATGCTGATGGGATTCTTCCTCTCGCTCAGAATAATCACCTGAGAGGGCATAAATTCAAATTGAGGAAAGACAGATGTAGGATAGACGTGCGGAAATTTGCCTTTAGCCAGCGAGTGGTTGGTTGGTGGAACAGACTTCCATCCCTTGTCGTGGAAGTTGATAGCCTAAATAAGTTTAAGGCTCAGCTGGACAGGTATTTTGAACGAACAGAGGGGTGAAGTGGAAGTGGTTTTTTTTTTTTTTTTTGGCTGGTGCTGCATAAGCTTGCTTTCTTGCATCAAATGCCTCTACTAATGCTAATGCTAATATCTCCCGAACGCTTCCGACATCTTGTTGAATCAATGCCACGTCAGATAGCTGCTGTACTGAGGGCAAAAGGAGGACCTATGAAGTATTAGGTAGGTGGTCATAATTCAGCGAACACTGGGTGTGAATCATCAAGTTAAAACCGTGTCAATTCTGGAACTTGTTCCTGGTGGTCTTCAGAATTATCTTCGCTTCGGAAACAGGTCCACTACGCGCGACGCAAATATCAGCGTAATTGTCATCTGGCTCAGATAACTTTGAAGTTTAACCGTGGGTGGAACTGTGTGCTAGACGTAACGCAAACGTTTTATTGTCTGTTTGTAATATGGGTTTTTTTTTTTAATTTATTTATTTATTTTTTATTTTATTTTATTTTATTTTATTATTATTTTTTTTTATTTTTATTTATTTTATTTTATTTTTTTTTTTTTTATTATTTTTTTTATATTTATTTTTTTTATTTGTTATTTTATTATTATTTTTTTTTAATTTATTTTATTTTATTTTATTTTATTTTATTTTTTGGCTCTCCCTGGGAAGCTCAGGCGAACCCCAGGGTCGGCCAGACAGAGTTCTCTTCCCACGTACCTGGTTCCGCTCCCAGTGCCAGTGACGGTAACTAGCGGTCTGTGGTGTTCCACGGACCCTAGGCTAAGCGGCCAGATGAACAACATAACCCGCACTAAGCAAACATGAACATACACTAACATATGCTATCTGGCCTTGACAGTACTGTACTGTCTTACTTCACAAGAGATTCAAATGCGGAGTTGTGCGAAAGCACCGGTGCCGCTTGTCAAAAATCACTATGTCACTATGTCACTATGTTTGTAATATGGTCTATTTCCATGTCAAGAAATTATTATGCATACTTCCATAGGCGCCATTCAAGGCAAAAATGTTGCAGAGAGAGCATTTACTTCCCCTGCAACCCCCCTGGGTACGCCACCGATGAAGGGTCACCCCTGATAATCAGATTAACGTATTAACTGTGTGGTACAACACTCAGGGAATGGATGAAAAAGAAGGGGAATTGTGCAATCAGATTTGAAATCTTTGAGCAGAGCAGACCGGCTGCCATGACAACTCATAGGGTTTTGTCATTGATATACAGGAAATTTTCATGCAGGGATAAGGAGCTGATTGACCGATTATATAAGGCATTTGTTAGGCTACACTTTGAGTACTGCATACAGGTCTGGAAGCCTCATTTTTGGAAGGATATCGATCTGTTAGATTGGGTGCAGAGAAAAGTGAAGAGAACAGTGAGGAGAACAAAAGGGTGCTTTTACCAGAAAATGTTTCAGCTCTGCAAATTGCAGCGCTTTGGAAACTAGGCACGTGCGAGAAGATCTGACTGAGATGTTTTGAATGAATTGAGTAAGTGCAATACTGATGGAATCGTTTCTCTTGCTCAGACTACGCAAATGAGGAGGCATATATTGAAATTACGGAAGGATGATTGTAGGATAGATATGCCGAAATTCGCCTAGCCAGCAGGTAGTTGATTGTCGGAATAAACTCCCATCTGGTGTTTTAGAAGTGGGTAATTTGAATATATTCAAGAACAATACAGACTCTTAGGAGAAGGGCAGGTGATATGGGAAGTATTGTTTTTTGTTTTTTTTTTTCTCTTTTTGGCTGATGCTCTATAACAGCGTTTCCCAAACTGGGATCGATATACCAGTTACATGGAGTACACGAAACGGACTCTCTGGAACTGGTCAAATTATTCGTTCTATGTATAGCAAATTGATGATAAATAAAGTTATTATTATATATTTATGTAAAATTTATGTATTATATATTTATGTAAAAATTATGTATTATATAGGTATTTATGTAAAAATTATGTATTATATAGGTATTTATGTAAAAATAATAATAAAGTTGAGTTGGTTGTTTTAAACATAAAACTTTTAAGTTTCTTTTCAGAATATTGTTCATAGATATAAACAGAAACAGAGAAACACACACACACATATATGCACTGCCCTGCCATTAATATCCGGACACCTGCCTTTAGACAAAAAAATGAGCTTTTATTGTGTCATTTAATATTTTGTGCTGAAACCTTTTGCTTTTATGACGGACTTCAATCTTCACGGCATACTCTCAACCAGCTTTTTATAAATGTCAGGTGATATGTTCCTATATGTTCGGTAGGGTTCAGATCAGCTCTCTGGGCTGGCCAATCCAACTTTTCCACACCCATGTCCACAAACCACTCTGTTACGACCTGAGCAGTATGGCATGACGGGTTGTCTTGCTGATACAGGCATGGGCCTTCCCCAAAGTATTGCCACAATGTTGGAAGTGCATAATTGTTCAGAATATCCTGGTATTGCACAGCATTCATGGTTTTGTCAATAACGACTAATGGGCCTAAGCCAAACCATGAAAAGCAGCCACATATCATGACATTGCCTGCAACAAACTTCATTGTTGGGAGGATACAATCAGGAAGGAATTGCTCCCCTGGCATTTTCCACATCCAGGAACGGCCATCAGACTGGTAGAGTGCGAACCTCGCTCGACGCATCTGTCCATAGGAATGTTTTCCACTGTCTACATTCCAGGATTCGCGCTCTTTACAACATGTTAATCTGCGTCTAGCATTTGTTCAGGTGATCAATGGCTTGTGAACAACTGCACGACTATTGTAACTCATATCATGGAGTGTCCTTCGTATTGTACTAGTGCTGACATTAGTCCCAATACTCTCACAGAAGGTTTGTGACTTGAGACAATGGCAATTTACGATTTGGCGCACAGTTCTTCGCAGAATTCTGTTCTCCCGTTCTGCTAGTTTTCGATGTTTACCAGGCCGTTTTTTGGCAGATTCAGTCCCATTCCTCTTCCACGACGTCACTAACCGTTGACCTATGGATCCCCAGAGTGACTGCAATGTCTCGTACAGAACGCTTGCTTATGTGACATCCTACTATCATTTCACGTTGAAAGTCTGTTAATTCTGGTGAGCATGTCATCTTGCATGCCCACTTTTGCAATTGTCTGCTCGAAGCCGTGTTACATGCATAGGACCTGTTTCCCCATCCATGGATATTAATGGTAGGGCAGGGTATATATACATTTTTTTTTTATTTTTATTTTTTAAAGCGTCCGTAGTTCTTAGTAGTTTGGGAACCACTGCTCTATAAGATAAGCTTGCTTTCTTGCATCACTCTCCATTACTGATACTAATAGTGAACTAGCAGTTTTGGGTGTGATCACCTGTAGCAAGTTCAGGCCCTCCTAGTAAATGATTTTCTTCCAGGGTAATGCTTTGTCTAGAAAAGTTCCGTCAGAGTTGCATTCCATTTTTTTTTAAATTCATAGTGTCAAAAAAAGTTGGCCTGTCAATTAGTAAAATAGGTAAATTTGAATCATTTGCATAATTGACGTAACTGTACAGCGTTATCCAGCCATAGATACATTTGCAGCCGTCCATTAGCCTCTTCAAGAGTATGGATCCTTTTCGCCCGTTACCGCTGATTCTAGAAGAACCACAACTGCCCGAATACTTGCTCTAGTACAGTGTTTCTCAACCTTTTTTTTAATTATCGCCCCCTAAAGGACTTTTTTTAGACAATTTGTTTCCTAATCGTCCACTCCATGAAATTTTAAACAAGAAAATACTTTATAATTACTCTTTTTATTCAATGGGTTCCCTGAGCAAGATGCTTCTTAGCTAAAAGTTCTATGTTCGGTATGACGTCAGTAAGTTTAATTCTAATGTCTCCTCTTGAACATATATGAATTCTGTTTATTTCCTTTGTTAATATTTTATTCACTGAACTGAAACCACTTCCAACATATAAGGACGTTGGAAAACAAGAAGTACTTTGGCCATTTCGGACCACATTGTTGGATAAAGAAATTTAGTTGTTTTTGATCCCCCACAACTCAGCCATTCTACTTTTTTCGAATTTATATTTGAATTCTTCTTACATTTTAATTCAATGAGTTCTTGATTTTCTTCACTAGGAGACCAAAATCACATCCAATTGGATCTAACAGCTATGGCTTCACTTCAAAAGAAAATAAATCTGAAAATCTATTTTGTTTTTACCTTTTAAAGAACACAAATAATCTGAATAAATCTTAAGATCATTCTCGGTGAGAGATTCATTGATTTCAGCTAATCCTCGCATACCATGAAATTGTTTCTCATTAAATTGCTTTCAGATATTTCCAGTTTTTTAATGAAGGCTTTAATACCCATTTTCAGTCTATCGCCGTATTTAATTTCCCTTGACGTTGAAGTGATTCTTAAGTTTTCAAAAAATCCAAGCCATATAGTATATCTGTGTCTCCTTCGCTTTCTAAAAAACTAATTATCGTATCAAAAAGGTTTAAAAATCTTGTTGACAGTTTCCTTTAGAAAGCCATCTGACTTCTGTATGTAAAAGAAGCCTCACATATTGGTCTTCATTATCAACACAAAAACAATTCTGAAAAGGCGATCATATTTACTACGTGACTTTATTTTATTGATGGTTTTAATAACTATACTGAGAAATTGATAAAGAACTCGACTAATATTTTATGCAATCTGATGATGTCGGTTCACAATGCATTGCATTGCAAGAAATTCGGGTCATACTTCCTTTAGGTAGATTATAAAAACCTTTATGTCTTCTAACCATGGAGCCCCATCAGTGGTACAGAATACCAAATTTTCCAATGGAACTTTTTTTTCCATCAAACCATGTTTTTATAGCAGCAAAAATGGATGCTCCAATACACTCAGTTTCTATAGATTTTACAAACAATATCTCTTCTTGCAATTTACAATCATCATCGAAATAACGAACGTATGCCATTAGAAGAACCTTATTTTCAGTAACTGCGGATTCATCAATCTGAATAGAAAATTTCCTCGTTTCTAGTTTGTCAATTAGCTGCTCTTCAATGTTAACTGATATCTCATCGATTCGTCTTCGAATTGAATTGTTGCTCAATGGCAATGCTTTTAAAATACTGGAAGGATTTTGATGCCTCACTGTTGAAATTACAGTCTCTAATGCGGGTCGTATAACAGTCTGAACAACTGTATGAGTACTACCAGTTTTTACAATAATTTCTGCAATTTTATAAGGCATAATCATTACATCCTTTCATCATTCCATCCAACTTGATCAGGATGTTTCCTTTTTAAGTGATCTAAAAGTCTTGACGGTTTCACAGCCTCATTTGTAAAAGAACTATTACACATAAGACACATTAGGCTGTATTGAGTCGAAAGAGCTTTCAATAAAACCATAAGCTAGATATTCATCTAGATACTGTCGACACTTTTTTCTTTTCAGCACTTGACACGATTGACGATTGACGATGAGTTGAATAACTACAAAGAATTAAATTATAAAATATGAACTATTTCTATTTTTATGATGCAAGAAAGCATGCTTATGCAGCATCAGCCAAACCCCCCCCCCTCTAATTTCACCCCACAATTAGTTCCAAATACCTGTCCAGCTCAGCCTTAAATTTATTTAGGCTATCAACTTCCACAACAAAAGATGGAAGTCTGTTCCACCAATCAACTACCCGCTGGCCAGAGGCAAATTTCCACACATCTATTCTACAACTGTCTTTCCACAATTTGAATCAGTGCTCCCATAGGTTCTTAATCTGAGCAAGAGGAAGAATCCCATCAGCATTCAACTTGCTTAACCCATTCAAGATCTTATACACCTCGATCAGATCACCTCGCAGGAGCCTACTCTCCAGGCGCTGCAATTTGCAGAATTTAAGCCTTTCTTGGTAAGAACACCACTTGTTCCCCTCACCAATCTTGTTACCCTTCTTTGTACTCGTTCTAGCAACTCTATATCCTTCCTAAAATGAGGGCTACAGACCTGTACACAGTACTCTAGGTGTGGCCTGACCATTGCCTTGTATAAGAGGATAATTACCTCCCTGTCCCTTCTAGCAAAATTCCTATATATATCACCGAAAAGACTCCATGACCAGCCCTGGCAGCCCGTCTGCACTGCACAGCGAACTTCATATTTGACGGCACAATCAACCCCAGGTCCTTTTCACCTTCCACCTCCCCGAGTGCAGCACCACACAGTTGGTACGTTTCTCTTCAGTTATCACTACCCATATGCAGTACTTTGCATTTGTCAATGTTAAACTTCAGTTGCCACTTCTCAGCCCATTTTCCCAACTTATCTGGATCCAGTTGGAGAAGCATACTGTCGTTAACAACCCTGCCAACCTTTGTATCATCTGCAAACCTGGACACTAAATCTGATATACAGTACCTTCATCAATTTCGATAAATATACAAAACAACAATGGGCCCAACACCGAACCCTGGGGAACCCCAATAATAACATTTGTCCAAGAAGAGCAGTGTCCATTGATTGCCACTCTCTGTGCTCTCCCACTCAATCATCCCTTTATACATTGTAGCAACTTACCCTTAATGCCATACCTCTTGAATTTGTACAGCAGTCTTTCATGTGCAACAGTATAAAAAACCTTCCTGAAATCCAAGTATATGATATCAAAATTATTTTTGGCATTCAGTTTCTTTGTTATCACATCAGAGTATCCAATAAAATTGGTCAGACAAGACCTCCATTTAACAAACCCATGCTGTGTCTTAACTTAACTCTTACTGCAGTCTCGTCTAGATGATCCTGCAATGCTTCTTTAACCAGTGATTCCATTATTTTCCGCGGAACACAAGTTAAACTAACAGGTATATAGTTACTTCTGTCACCTTTTGAATCCCCTTTGTGAATTGGTGATACATTTGAAAAACCTCCAGTCCATAGGGACCTGCCCTGAGTTCAAGGAAGCTCTTATAATTATGGATGAGGGTTTGCTTACTTCCTTTGCTGCCTCCTTTAATATAATTGGATAGATCCAGTCCACCCCAGGTGCCTTTTTTTTGTTGAAGTTAAACAACTTCAACAAAAAGAAAAAACTGTCATGTGTGAATCCTCATGTGTGAATGTAGATGCAAAGTAGTCATTCAGTTTATCAGCTATCTTAGCATGATCATCGATAGTCGACCTAAGTGGTAAAATCTGATTCATCCCTTTCCTTCTAGAGTTTACATAAGTAAAGAACTCTTTGCTGTTTTTCTTTGCATCCTTTGCAAAAGATTTCTCGTAATCTGCCTTCGCCTGCCGAACCTCCCTTGTGACTTGATTACAGACTAGTTTATATCTACCATATGCTTCTGTGTCAACTGATACTTTACATGCATCCCATATATTTTTCTTCTCAAGCCTTATTAGTTCATCTTATATCCATTTAGGTATAAACCTTGAACAGTATTTCTTAGTTGGAATGAAAAGCCCAGTAGCTCCAAAAATTAATTCCCTGAAGGCTTCTCATTTAGAATTCAGCGTTGGTAACATCATCAGTTTATCCCACTGTACACAATTTAAAAACTGTTGGAGACCCTGTAGTCACCTTTACGAACGCAAAAGCCCTTTCCTTTAGCCGTTATGGCAGTTACATCTTTAAGCAATTCCCACATCAGTACATTGTGATCACTGTCAACAAGTGGTTCCCCTATCTACAAATTCCCAATGCATGAATAATCACTGCTGATAATCAGATCAAGAGTATTACTCCCTCTGGTTGCCTCTCGAACATGTGCTGTAGAAAACAGTCATCCAATAAATCGACAAAAAGTCTTTGCTAGTGTGCGAGTGAACAACCCACAATTTCCAGTCAATATCTGGAAAGTTAAAATCCCCCATTATAAGACATTCTGATTTACTGGCCCACTCTACTTCTATGAACAATTGCTCATTATACTTGTCAGATTCAATAGGCCTGTAATACACACCTACTCTCATTTTTCCTTTCCCAGTGCTTACGTCACACCAAAGAGACTCAACATTGCATTGTCCACCAACATCAATTGGATTTACTTCCTTATATTTTATGTGTTTCTCAACTAAAAGCATAACCCCTCCTCCTTTCCTGTCCTGTCTATCCTTTCTGTACACATTGTACTCCCCAAATTCCAATTCTGCACTGCTCATATCTGTGTGACACCATGTCTCTGATATCCCAACAATATCTGCCTTTGATGTCTTGACTATCACTTCAAGCTCATCAAATTTATTAACTATACTCCGAGCATTGGTGTACATGCAAGTATACATGCACCTGTTTCTTCTCTTAGTTACCCTAACACAGCCCATGTATTTATTGTTTCCACTATGACTCCGAGCAGTCCTGGAAATCTCCATTGCCTTGCTTTCTAGGCTGCTGCTCATTCTAATAGAAGCAGTGCAAGAATCACTTTTGCCTCTGTCTGTGGCCACTGTTAACCTTTTAGTCTGTGTATCTTCCCAGGCTAGCAGTTTCCGACCCACCTAACACTGCCTGGATAGCATCAGCATATATTCTTGCACCCTTTCTATTTAAGTGTACCCCATTCTTATAGAAGCGGTCTCTCCTGTCAACAAGCACAGACCAGGTTGAAAAAAATTCTACCCCTTGAGCCTTGCACAGTCTCTCCAGGGCCGAATTGGTGTCTGGGCAGAATTGCAGACACTTTCACATTCAACACTAACTGGCGACTTTTTTTCAACGTTGACCTGTACTTGTTGAGTAAATCTGTAGATCTCTTACTCTTCATGTCACTAGTTCTAACGTGTACGACAATATCACCTTTTGTGCCCTTAAACGATGATATCTGCTCTTCAACGTCATGAACTTTTCGCCCCTGGCAGACATACCTTGGTCTTGTTCCACCTATCCTTCTTGAATAGTATATTCCCTGTGTCCCCGACGATAGAGTCACTAACAATAACTAGTTCCTTTGGGACC